>NW_028270179.1:41549941-41614941 GCF_037043375.1 Chiloscyllium plagiosum
TGTGTGTGTGTGTAGGAATCTGTGTGTGTCTGTCCATCTGTATTTGTGTGTGCGTGTGTGTGTCTGTATGTATGTATCTATCTTTGTCTTTCCATCTGCATTTGTCTTTCCATCTGCATTTGTGTGTGTGTGTGTGTGTGTGTAGGAATCTGTGTGTGTCTGTCCATCGGTATTTGTGTGTGCGTGTGTGTGTCTGTATGTATGTATCTTTGTCTGTCCATCTGCATTTGTGTGTGTGTGTGTGTGTATAGGAATCTGTGTGCATCTGTCCATCTGTATTTGTTTATGCGTGTGTGTATGTGTGTGCCTGTCCATCTGTATTTGTGTGTGTGTCTGTCTGTCCATCTGTATTTGTGTGTGTGTGTGTTTGTGTAGGAGTGTGTGTGTGCATGTATGTGCCTGTCCATCTGTATTTGTGTGTGTGTGTGTGTTTGTGTAGGAGTGTGTGTGTGCATGTATGTGCCTGTCCATCTGTATTTGTGTGTGTGTCTGTCTGTCCATCTGTATTTGTGTGTGTGTGTGTTTGTGTAGGAGTGTGTGTGTGCATGTATGTGCCTGTCCATCTGTATTTGTGTGTGTGTCTGACTGTCCATCTGTATTTGTGTGTGTGTGTGTTTGTGTAGGAGTGTGTGTGTGCATGTGTGTGCCTGTTCATCTGTATTTATGTGTGTGTGTCTGTATGTATGTATCTGTGTGTGTCTGTCCATCTGTATTTGTATGTGTGTGTGTGTGTATGTATGTATCTGGGTGTGTGTCTGTCCATCTGTATTTGTATGTGTGTGTGTCTGTATGTATGTATCTGGGTGTGTGTCTGTCCATCTGTATTTGTGCGTGTGTATGCCTGTATGTATGAATCTGTGTGTGTCTGTCCATCTGTATTTGTATGTGTGTGTAGGAGTGTGTGTGTGCATGTGTATGTCTGTCCATCTGTGTTTGTGTGTGTCTGTCTGTATGTGTGTATCTGGATGTGTGTCTGTCCATCTGTATTTGTGTGTGTGTGTGTGTGCATGTGTGTCTCTGTCCATCTGTATTTGTGTGTGTGTGTGTCTGTATGTATGTATCTGGGTGTGTGTCTGTCCATCTGTATTTGTGCGTGTGTGTGTGTGTGTCTGTATGTGTGTATCTGGGTGTGTGTCTGTCCATCTGTATTTGTGCGTGTGTGTGTGTGTGTCTGTATGTATGTATGTGTGTATCTGGGTGTGTGTCTGTCCATCTGTATTTGTGTGTGCGTGTGTGTCTGTATGTATTTGTGCGTGTGTGTCTGTATGTGTGTATCTGGGTGTGTGTCTGTCCATCTGTATTTGTGTGTGTCTGTCTGTCTGTATGTATGTATCTGGGTGTGTGTCTGTCCAACTGTATTTGTGTGTGTGTGTGTGTGTGTAGGAGTGTATGTGTGCGCCTTGTCCATCTGTATTTGTGTGTGTGTGTGTCTGTATGTATTTGTGCGTGTGTGTCTGTATGTGTGTATCTGGGTGTGTGTCTGTCCATCTGTATTTGTGTGTGTGTGTGTCTGTATGTATGTATCTGGGTGTGTGTGTGTCCATCTGTATTTGTGCGTGTGTGTTTGTATGTACCTGTGTGTATAGGAGAGTGTGTCTGTCCATCTGTATTTGTGTGCGTGTGTGTCTGTATGTATGTATCTGGGTGTGTGTCTGTCCATCTGTATATGTGTGGGTGTGTGTGTGTCTGTCCATCTGTATTTGTGTGCGTGTGTGTGTAGGAATGTGTGTGTGTGTGTCTGTCCATCTGTATTTGTGTGTGTGTGTGTGTGTGTGTGTGTAGGAATGTGTGTGTGTGTCTGTCCATCTGTATTTGTGTGTGTGTGTATCTGTGTGTGTGTCTTTAATCTGTATTTTTGTGTGTGTGTAGGAATGTGTGTGTGTGTCTGTATGTCTGTATCTGGGTGTGTGTCTGTTCATCTGTATTTGTGTGTGTGTGTGTGTCTGTCCATCTGTAGTTGTGTGTGTGTGTCTGTATGTATCTGTGTGTGCCTGTCCACCTGTATTTGTGCATGTGTGTGCATCTGTATGTATGTGTGTGTGTGTCTGTCCATCTGTATGTGTGTATGTACCTGTGCGTGTAGGAGTGTGCATCTGTCCATCTGTATTTGAGTGTGTGTGTGTGTGCAGGAATGTATGTGTGTGCGTGTCTGTGTGTATCTGTGTGTGTGTGTGAATGTGTGTGTGTCTGTCCATCTGTATTTGTGTGTGTGTGTGTGTGTGTGTAGGAATGTGTGTGTGTGTCTGTCCATCTGTATTTGTGTGTGTGTGTGTGCGTGTCTGTGTGTGTGTCTGCCCATTTGTATTTGTGTGTGTGTGTGTGTGTGTAGGAATCTGTGTGCATCTGTCCATCTGTATTTGTTTGTGCGTGTGTGTATGTGTGTGTCTGTCCAGCTGTATTTGTGTGTGTGTGTGTGTCTGTATGTACGTATCTGTGTGTGTGTCTGTCCATCCGTATTTATGCGTGTATGTATGTACCTGTGTGTGTAGGAGAGTATGTCTGTCCATCTGTATTTGTGTGCATGTGTATGTAGGAATGTGTGTGTGTCTGTCCATCTGTATTTGTGTGTGTGTGTGTGTCTGTATTTGTGTGTGTGTGTAGAAATGTGTGTGTGTGTGTCTGTCCATCTGTATTTGTGTATGTGCAGGAATGTGTGTATCTGTGTGTGTGTCTGTCCATCTGTATTTCTGTATGTGTGTGTCTGTCTATCTGTATTTGTGCGTGTGTGTCTCTATTTGTGTGTGTGTGTGTGTGTAGGAATGTGTGTGTGTGTCTGTCCATCAGTATTTGTGTGTGTGTGTAGGAATGTATGTGTCTGTCTGTCCATCTGTATTTGTGTGTGTGTGTAGGAATGTATGTGTCTGTCTGTCCATCTGTATTTGTGTGCGCATGTATGTAGGAGTGTGTGTGTGCGTGTCTGTGTATATCTGTGTGTGTCTGTCCATCTGTATTTGTGTGTGCGTGTGTCTGTCCATCTGTATGTATCTGTCCATCTGTATTTGTGTGTGTGTGTGTGTAGGAATGTGTGTGTGTGTCTGTCCACCTGTATTTATTTGTGCGTGCGTGTGTAGGAATGTGTGTGTCTGTCCATCTGTATTTGTGTGTGTGTGTGTGTGTGTATATCTGTCCATCTGTATTTGTGTGTGCCTGTGTGTGTAGGAATGTGTGTGTCTGTCCATCTGTACTTGTGTGTGTGTGTGTTTGTGTGTATCTGTCCATCTGTATTTGTGTGTGTGTAGGAGTGTGTGTCTGCGTGTATCTGTGTCTGTTCATCTGTATTTGTGTGTGTGTCTGTCCATCTGTATTTGTGTGTGTGTGTGTGTGTGTAGGAATGTGTGTGTGTGTCTGTGTTTATGCCTGTCTATCTGTATTTGAGTGTGTGTGTGCGTGTGTGTGTAGGAATGTGTGTGTGTCTGTCCATCTGGATTTGTGTGTGTGTGTGTGTGTGTAAGAATGTGTGTGTGTCTGTTCATCTGTATTTGTGTGTGTGTGTCTGTCTATCTGTCCATCTGTACTTGTCTGTGTGTGTCTGTGTGTATTTGTGTGTGTGTCTGTCCATCTGTATTTGTGTGTGTGTGTGTGTGTAAGAATGTGTGTGTGTCTGTCCATCTGTATTTGTGTGTGTGTGTGTGTCTGTTCATCTGTATTTGTGTGTGTGTCTGTCCATCTGTACTTGCGTGTGTGTGTGTCTGTGTGTATTTGTGTGTGTGTCTGTTCATCTGTATTTGTGTGTGTGTGTGTAGGAATGTGTGTGTCTGTCCATCTGTATTTGTGTGTGTGTGTGTGTCTGTATGTACGTATCTGTGTGTGTGTCTGTCCATCCGTATTTATGCGTGTATGTATGTACCTGTGTGTGTAGGAGAGTATGTCTGTCCATCTGTATTTGTGTGCATGTGTATGTAGGAATGTGTGTGTGTCTGTCCATCTGTATTTGTGTGTGTGTGTGTGTCTGTATTTGTGTGTGTGTGTAGAAATGTGTGTGTGTGTGTCTGTCCATCTGTATTTGTGTATGTGCAGGAATGTGTGTATCTGTGTGTGTGTCTGTCCATCTGTATTTCTGTATGTGTGTGTCTGTCTATCTGTATTTGTGCGTGTGTGTCTCTATTTGTGTGTGTGTGTGTGTGTAGGAATGTGTGTGTGTGTCTGTCCATCAGTATTTGTGTGTGTGTGTAGGAATGTATGTGTCTGTCCATCTGTATTTGTGTGTGTGTGTAGGAATGTATGTGTCTGTCTGTCCATCTGTATTTGTGTGCGCATGTATGTAGGAGTGTGTGTGTGCGTGTCTGTGTATATCTGTGTGTGTCTGTCCATCTGTATTTGTGTGTGCGTGTGTCTGTCCATCTGTATGTATCTGTCCATCTGTATTTGTGTGTGTGTGTGTGTGTAGGAATGTGTGTGTGTGTCTGTCCACCTGTATTTATTTGTGCGTGCGTGTGTAGGAATGTGTGTGTCTGTCCATCTGTATTTGTGTGTGTGTGTGTGTGTGTATATCTGTCCATCTGTATTTGTGTGTGCCTGTGTGTGTAGGAATGTGTGTGTCTGTCCATCTGTACTTGTGTGTGTGTGTGTTTGTGTGTATCTGTCCATCTGTATTTGTGTGTGTGTAGGAGTGTGTGTCTGCGTGTATCTGTGTCTGTTCATCTGTATTTGTGTGTGTGTCTGTCCATCTGTATTTGTGTGTGTGTGTGTGTGTGTAGGAATGTGTGTGTGTGTCTGTGTTTATGCCTGTCTATCTGTATTTGAGTGTGTGTGTAGGAATGTGTGTGTGTCTGTCCATCTGGATTTGTGTGTGTGTGTGTGTGTGTAAGAATGTGTGTGTGTCTGTTCATCTGTATTTGTGTGTGTGTGTCTGTCTATCTGTCCATCTGTACTTGTCTGTGTGTGTCTGTGTGTATTTGTGTGTGTGTCTGTCCATCTGTATTTGTGTGTGTGTGTGTGTGTAAGAATGTGTGTGTGTCTGTCCATCTGTATTTGTGTGTGTGTGTGTGTCTGTTCATCTGTATTTGTGTGTGTGTCTGTCCATCTGTACTTGCGTGTGTGTGTGTCTGTGTGTATTTGTGTGTGTGTCTGTTCATCTGTATTTGTGTGTGTGTGTGTAGGAATGTGTGTGTCTGTCCATCTGTATTTGTGTGTGTGTGTGTAGGAATGTGTGTGTGTCTGTGTTTATGCCTGTCTATCTGTATTTGAAGTGTGTGTGTGTGCGTGTGTGTTCTGTCTATCTGTATTTGTGTGTGTGTGTCTGCCCATCTGTACTTGTGTGTGTGTGTGTAGGAGTGTGTGTTTTTGTGTCTGTCCATCTGTATTTGTATGTATGCGTGTGTGTGCAGGAGTGTGCATGTGTGTGTGTCTGTCCACCTGTATTTATGTGTGTGTGTAGGAGTGTATGTGTGTGTGTAGGAATGTGTGTGCATGTGTCTGTCCATCTGTATTTGTATGTGTGCGTGTATGTGCAGGAGTGTGTGTCTGTCCATCTGTATTTGTGTGTGTGTTTGTAGGAGTGTGTGTGTGTAGGAATGTGTGTGTGTGTGTGTGTCTGTCCATCTGCATTTGTGTGTGTGTGTGTGTGTGTATGTACCTGTGCGTGTAGGAGTGTGCATCTGTCCATCTGTATTTGAGTGCGTGTCTGTGTGTATCTGTGTGTGTGTGTGAATGTGTGTGTGTCTGTCCATCTGTATTTGTGTGTGTGTGTGTGTGTGTGTGTGTATGAATGTGTGTGTGTGTCTGTCCATCTGTATTTGTGTGTGTGTGTGTGCGTGTCTGTGTGTGTGTCTGCCCATTTGTATTTGTGTGTGTGTGTGTAGGAATCTGTGTGCATCTGTCCATCTGTATTTGTTTGTGCGTGTGTGTATGTGTGTGTCTGTCCAGCTGTATTTGTGTGTGTGTGTGTGTCTGTATGTACGTATCTGTGTGTGTCTGTCCATCCGTATTTGTGTGTGTGTGTGTGTGTGTCTGTTCATCTGTATTTGTGTGTGTGTCTGTCCATCTGTACTTGTGTGTGTGTGTGTCTGTGTGTATTTGTGTGTGTGTCTGTTCATCTGTATTTGTGTGTGTGTGTGTGTAGGAATGTGT
Source organism: Chiloscyllium plagiosum (assembly GCF_037043375.1). NCBI lineage: Eukaryota > Metazoa > Chordata > Chondrichthyes > Orectolobiformes > Hemiscylliidae > Chiloscyllium > Chiloscyllium plagiosum. Next base: position 41,556,011 of record NW_028270179.1, read on the forward strand.
GTGTCTGTCCATCTGTATTTGTGTGTGTGTGTGTAGGAATGTGTGTGTGTCTGTGTTTATGCCTGTCTATCTGTATTTGAAGTGTGTGTGTGTGTGTCTGCCCATCTGTACTTGTGTGTGTGTGTGTAGGAGTGTGTGTTTTTGTGTCTGTCCATCTGTATTTGTATGTATGCGTGTGTGTGCAGGAGTGTGCATGTGTGTGTGTCTGTCCACCTGTATTTATGTGTGTGTGTAGGAGTGTATGTGTGTGTGTAGGAATGTGTGTGCATGTGTCTGTCCATCTGTATTTGTATGTGTGCGTGTGTGTGCAGGAGTGTGTGTCTGTCCATCTGTATTTGTGTGTGTGTGTGTGTGTGTGTGTAGGAATGTGTGTGTGTGTCTGTCCATCTGTATTTGTGTGTGTGTGTGTGCGTGTCTGTGTGTGTGTCTGCCCATTTGTATTTGTGTGTGTGTAGGAATCTGTGTGCATCTGTCCATCTGTATTTGTTTGTGCGTGTGTGTATGTGTGTGTCTGTCCAGCTGTATTTGTGTGTGTGTGTGTGTCTGTATGTACGTATCTGTGTGTGTGTCTGTCCATCCGTATTTATGCGTGTATGTATGTACCTGTGTGTGTAGGAGAGTATGTCTGTCCATCTGTATTTGTGTGCATGTGTATGTAGGAATGTGTGTGTGTCTGTCCATCTGTATTTGTGTGTGTCTGTATTTGTGTGTGTGTGTAGAAATGTGTGTGTGTGTCTGTCCATCTGTATTTGTGTATGTGCAGGAATGTGTGTATCTGTGTGTGTGTCTGTCCATCTGTATTTCTGTATGTGTGTGTCTGTCTATCTGTATTTGTGCGTGTGTTTCTCTATTTGTGTGTGTGTGTGTGTAGGAATGTGTGTGTGTGTCTGTCCATCAGTATTTGTGTGTGTGTGTATGTAGGAATGTGTGTGTGTCTGTCCATCTGTATTTGTGTGTGTGTGTGTCTGTATTTGTGTGTGTGTGTAGAAATGTGTGTGTGTGTGTCTGTCCATCTGTATTTGTGTATGTGCAGGAATGTGTGTATCTGTGTGTGTGTCTGTCCATCTGTATTTCTGTATGTGTGTGTCTGTCTATCTGTATTTGTGTATGTGCAGGAATGTGTGTATCTGTGTGTGTGTCTGTCCATCTGTATTTCTGTATGTGTGTGTCTGTCTATCTGTATTTGTGCGTGTGTGTCTCTATTTGTGTGTGTGTGTGTGTGTAGGAATGTTGTGTGTGTCTGTCCATCAGTATTTGTGTGTGTGTGTAGGAATGTATGTGTCTGTCTGTCCATCTGTATTTGTGTGCGCATGTATGTAGGAGTGTGTGTGTGCGTGTCTGTGTATATCTGTGTGTGTCTGTCCATCTGTATTTGTGTGTGCGTGTGTCTGTCCATCTGTATGTATCTGTCCATCTGTATTTGTGTGTGTGTGTGTGTAGGAATGTGTGTGTGTGTCTGTCCACCTGTATTTATTTGTGCGTGCGTGTGTAGGAATGTGTGTGTCTGTCCATCTGTATTTGTGTGTGTGTGTATATCTGTCCATCTGTATTTGTGTGTGCCTGTGTGTGTAGGAATGTGTGTGTCTGTCCATCTGTACTTGTGTGTGTGTGTGTTTGTGTGTATCTGTCCATCTGTATTTGTGTGTGTGTAGGAGTGTGTGTCTGCGTGTATCTGTGTCTGTTCATCTGTATTTGTGTGTGTGTCTGTCCATCTGTATTTGTGTGTGTGTGTGTGTGTGTAGGAATGTGTGTGTGTGTCTGTGTTTATGCCTGTCTATCTGTATTTGAGTGTGTGTGTGCGTGTGTGTGTAGGAATGTGTGTGTGTCTGTCCATCTGGATTTGTGTGTGTGTGTGTGTGTGTAAGAATGTGTGTGTGTCTGTTCATCTGTATTTGTGTGTGTGTGTCTGTCTGTCTGTCCATCTGTACTTGTCTGTGTGTGTGTCTGCGTGTATCTGTGTCTGTTCATCTGTATTTGTGTGTGTGTCTGTCCATCTGTATTTGTGTGTGTGTGTGTGTGTGTGTAGGAATGTGTGTGTGTGTCTGTGTTTATGCCTGTCTATCTGTATTTGAGTGTGTGTGTGCGTGTGTGTGTAGGAATGTGTGTGTGTCTGTCCATCTGTATTTGTGTGTGTGTGTGTAAGAATGTGTGTGTGTCTGTCCATCTGTATTTGTGTGTGTGTGTGTCTGTTCATCTGTATTTGTGTGTGTGTCTGTCCATCTGTACTTGTGTGTGTGTGTCTGTGTGTATTTGTGTGTGTGTCTGTTCATCTGTATTTGTGTGTGTGTGTGTAGGAATGTGTGTGTCTGTCCATCTGTATTTGTGTGTGTGTGTGTAGGAATGTGTGTGTGTCTGTGTTTATGCCTGTCTATCTGTATTTGAAGTGTGTGTGTGTGCGTGTGTGTTCTGTCTATCTGTATTTGTGTGTGTGTGTCTGCCCATCTGTACTTGTGTGTGTGTGTGTGTGTGTAGGAGTGTGTGTTTTTGTGTCTGTGCAGGAGTGTGCATGTGTGTGTGTCTGTCCACCTGTATTTATGTGTGTGTGTGTGTAGGAGTGTATGTGTGTGTGTAGGAATGTGTGTGTATGTGTCTGTCCATCTGTATTTGTATGTGTGCGTGTGTGTGCAGGAGTGTGTGTCTGTCCATCTGTATTTGTGTGTGTGTTTGTAGGAGTGTGTGTGTGTAGGAATGTGTGTGTGTGTGTGTCTGTCCATCTGTATTTGTGTGTGTGTGCGTGTGTGTAGGAGTGTGTGTGTATGTATCTGTCCATCTGTATTTGTATGTGTGCGTGTGTGTAGGAGTGTGTGTCTGTGAGTAGGAATGTGTGTGTGTCTGTCCATCTATATTTGTGTGTGTGTGTGTGTGTGCAGGAGTGTGTGTGTGCGTCTGTGTGTATCTGCGTGTGTGTCTGTCCATCTGTATTTGTGTGAGAGTGTGTGTGTAGAAGTGTGTGTGTGTGTATTTGTGTGTGTGTGTATAGTGTAATGGTGGTCACCTGTAATGTGACATGAACCCGGTCGAGGCCCTTCCTATGGGCACGGAACTTAGCTGCCAGCCTCTGCTCGGCCACTTGGAGGATGGTCACCCGAAGGTCAGGGGTCGAATGTCCTGGCCCGCTGAAATGTTCCCCAACTGGGAGGCAACCCTCCTGTCTGCTGGTTGTTGTGCGGTGCCCATTCATCCGTTATCATAGCCTCTGCCCGGTCTCGCCATACCTCAGGGGCATCCTTGCCTGCAGTGGATGGGAGCCCTGTCATGATGTTAGAAACCTCTATAAGGTCAGCCCCTCAGCCTCCGACCCTCCAGGGAAAACAGCCCCAGCCTGTTCGGCCTCAAACCCTCCAACCCTGGCGACATCCTTGTCAATCTTTCCTGAACCCTTTCAAGTTTCACATCTTTCCGATAGGAAGGAGACCAGAATTGTACGCAATATTCCAACAGTGGCCTAACCGATGTCCTGTACAGCCGCAAAATGGCCTCCCAACTCCTGTACTCAACACTCTGACCAATAAAGGAAAGCCGACCCAACGCCTCCTTCACTATCCTATCCACCTGGGACTCCACTTTCAAGGAGCAATGAACCTGCACTCCGAGGTCTCTTTGTTCAGCAACACCCCGCAGGACCTCACCATTAAGTGTATAAGTCCTGCTCTTTCCGAAACCGAGTGGGCTGGTATGATGACAACGTTTTTGGAACAGGTACGTGACGAGGGAAGCGATCGAGACGGACCTGAGCCGAACGCTCGCAAACGGGAGGAGCTCGGTGTGGGACGGGCTGGTGGGATTGGACGTGCAGGGGGGGGGGGGGTCTGTTTCTGCGCCGCGTGACCCTTACGAGAGATGGCTCCATCTGTCGATGGTGTGGGGTCGTGAGGGCCTTCCTTTGGGAGCGGGTTTTGCGATCGCACGCCTCAGACAGCCCGTGGGCTTGTCAGAAAGGCCTGATCGACTTTCGGCGGGACGTTACTCACGCTCTCACCCCCCCCCACCCACCCTTAGACACTAACAGCACAGAGGTGGAACGAGGGGAGACTGGCCAGCTCCTGGGGAGTGGGTCGCCCGCAACAAAGCTCTCTGGGACTCTTGATGCGGACGCACTGGTGACAAAAGTCCCCAAAAACGTCTCTTCTCCCTCAGGCAGCTGAGGAAAGTTGGCGTGACGGTGAATACCCCCCCCCCCCAGCCTGGCCAACTTTTATCGGCTGCGCCATTCTGTCTGGGTGCACTGTACCACTCGAGATCGGAGACGGGACCCAGAGACTAGGCCCGGGCGATCACAAAGGCCCCAACCTCCCGTCGCGAGAATCCAACGACCAGGCCGGTCGTCAAGGAAAGGCCGCCAGCATTCCCAAAGATCCATCCCGCCCTGGCAATGTGTCTCGCCAACCTCTGCCATCGGGGGGGGGGGGGGGGGGGTGGTGGGGCGGAATCCTGAACACACGCACACCAGCCGGTTTCGAAACAGTTTCTACCCTCCTGCTGTTAGAATCCTGAACGGACTCAGTAACATTCGCCTGTCCCAGCCTTTGGGTTTTTGAAGCTGTTATTTACTAAATCGTGTTACTGAGCTCTGTATCGCTCGCAAGATAAAACCTCGCACTCTACCTCGGGACACGGGACAATAAATTCAATTCGATCCAGGACAAAATGGCTCCCATTTAGGGAAGAGCGAGCATACCATCATGAGCTGCAAGTTGGCCGCAGCCAAGGAGGAGGGAGTTAAAGTCATTCTGATGAGGTGGTGGCTGGGGGCGGGGGGCGCGACTGGATGGGAATCCCGGGGAAAATCACGAGCCCGAAGATCCGACAGGCGAAAGCGAGGCCCGTCTGTCGGAGGACTGAGGCGGCCCTGCTACAGGAAGGAACGTTCTTAGACTGGGCTCTCTGGCTTCAGATTGGGGCGGCAGATCAGGGTCGAGAGGGTGCGTGGCGCTGGAAAAGCTCAGCGGCTCAGGCAGCATCCGAGGAGCAGGCGAATCGACGTCTCGAGCAGCGTTTCACCCGAAACGCCGATTTCCCGGCTCCTCAGATACTGCCTGAGCTCCTCCTCTCTGGATGTCATCACTGGTGTTAGGTACGCCTGCCTGGATTGGTCAGGCCTGTGAGTATAGGTGTTGGGGAGGTCATGTTGCGGCTTGTACAGAGATAGACAGGGGGTGTAGGGGCGGGAGGGGGGGCCATAGATAGGGAGGGGGTGTAGGGATTTACAGAGAAAGGGGGAGGGTGTAGGGGGTTACAGAGATAGGGAGGGGGCTGTAGGGGGGTTACAGAGATAGGGAGGGGGTGTAGGGGGGTTACAGAGATAGGGAGGGGGTGTAGGGGGTTACAGAGATAGGGAGGGGGCTGTAGGGGGGTTACAGAGATAGGGAGGGGGTGTAGGGGGTTACAGAGATAGGGAGGGGGTGTAGGGGGTTACAGAGATAGGGAGGGGGGTGTAGGGGGGTTACAGAGATAGGGAGGGGGGTGTAGGGGGGTTACAGAGATAGGGAGAGGGTGTAGGGGTTACAGAGATAGGGAGGGGTGCAGGGGGGTTAAAGAGATAGGGAGGGGTGTAGGGGGTTAAAGAGACAGGGAGGGGGTGTAGGGGGTGACAGAGATAGGGAGGGAAGTAGGGGGTTACAGAGATAGGGAGGGGGTGTAGGTGGTTACAGAGATAGGGAGGGGGGTGTATGTGGTTAAAGAGATAGGGAGGGAAGTAGGGGGTTACAGAGATAGGGAGGGGGTGTAGGGGGTTACAGAGATAGGGAGGGGTGTAGGGGGTTAAAGAGATAGGGAGGGGGTGTAGGGGGTGACAGAGATAGGGAGGGGGTGCAGGGGGTTACAGAGACAGGGAGGGTGTGTAGGGGGTTACAGAGATAGGGAGGGGTGTAGGGGGTTAAAGAGATAGGGAGGGGGTGTAAGTGGTTACAGAGATAGGGAGGGGGTGTAGGTGATTACAGAGATAGGGAGGGGTGTAGGGGGTTAAAGAGACAGGGAGGGGATGTAGAGGGTTATAGAGATAGGGAGGGGTGTAGGGGATTACAGAAATAGGGAGGGGGTGTAGGGCGTTACAGAGACAGGGAGGGGGGTGTAGGGGGTTACATAGACAGGGAGGGGATGTAGGGGGTTACAGCGATAGGGAGTGGTGCAGTGGGTTACAGAGATAGGGAGGGGCTGTAGGGGTTAACAGAGATAGGGAGGGGGTGTAGGGGGTGACAGAGATAGGGAGGGGGTGTAGGGGGTTACAGAGATCGGAAGGGGGAGTAGGAACTCGAGGGGGTGACAGAGATAGGGAGGCGATGCAGGGGATGGAGGGGGTTGCTGAGATAGGGAGGGGGGTGTAGGGGGTGACAGAGATAGGGAGGGGTCTGTAGGGGCTAGAGGGGGTTACAGAGATAGGGAGGGGGTGTAGGGGGTGACAGAGATAGGGAGGGGGTGCAGGGGGTTACAGAGATGGGCGGGTGTAGGGGGTGAAACAGATAGGGAGGAGGTGTAGGGGGTTACAGACATAGGGAGGGTGTGTAGGTGGTTACAGAGATAGGGAGGGGGGTGTATGGGGTTACAGAGATAGGGAGAGGGTGTAGGGGGTTACAGAGATAGAGAGAGGGGTGTAGGGGGTTACAGAGATAGGGAGGGGGAGTAGGGGGTTACAGCGATAAGGAGTGGGGTGTAGGGAGTTACAGAGATAGGGAGGGGGTGTAGGGAGTTACAGAGATAGGGAGGGGGTGTAGGGGGTTACAGAGATAGGGAGGGGGGTGTAGGGGGTTACAGAGATTGGGGGGGGGTGTAGGGGATTACAGAGATTGGGAGGGGGTGTAGGGGGTTATAGAGATAGGGAGTGGATGTAGGGGGTTACAGAGATAGGGAGGGGGTGTAGGGGGTTACAGAGATAGGGAGGGGATGTAGGGGGTTATAGGGATAGGGAGGGGGTGTAGGGGGGTCACAGAGATAGAGAGGGGGGTGTAGGGGGTTACAGAGATAGAGAGAGGGGTGTAGGGGGTTACAGAGATAGGGAGGGGGAGTAGGGGGTTACAGCGATAAGGAGTGGGGTGTAGGGAGTTACAGAGATAGGGAGGGGGTGTAGGGAGTTACAGAGATAGGGAGGGGGTGTAGGGGGTTACAGAGATAGGGAGGGGGGTGTAGGGGGTTACAGAGATTGGGAGGGGGTGTAGGGGATTACAGAGATTGGGAGGGGGTGTAGGGGGTTATAGAGATAGGGAGTGGATGTAGGGGGTTACAGAGATAGGGAGGGGGTGTAGGGGGTTACAGAGATAGGGAGGGGATGTAGGGGGTTATAGGGATAGGGAGGGGGTGTAGGGGGGTCACAGAGATAGAGAGGGGGGTGTAGGGGGTTACAGAGATAGAGAGGGGGGTGTATGGGGTTACAGAGATAGGGAGAGTGTGTAGGGGGTTACAGAGATAGAGAGAGGGGTGTAGGGGGTTACAGAGATAGGGAGGGGGTGTAGGGGGTTACAGAGATAAGGAGGGGGTGTAGGGAGTTACAGAGATAGGGAGGGGGGTGTAGGGGTTACAGAGATTGGGAGGGGGTGTAGGGGATTACAGAGATTGGGAGGGGGTGTAGGGGGTTACAGAGATAGGGAGGGGATGTAGGGGGTTACAGAGATAGGGAGGGGGTGTAGGGGGTTACAGAGATAGAGAGAGGGGATGTAGGGGGTTACAGAGATAGGGAGGGTGTGTCGGGGGTTACAGAGATAGGGAGGGGGTTAGGGGGTTACAGAGATAGGGAGGGGGTGTAGGGGGTTACAGAGATAGGGAGGGGGTTAGGGGGTTACAGAGATATGGAGGGGGTGTAGGGGGTTACAGAGATAGGGAGGGGGTTAGGGGGTTACAGAGATGTGGAGGGGGTGTAGGGGGTTACAGAGATAGGGAGGGGGGTGTAGGGGGTTACAGAGATAGGGAGGGGGTGTAGGGGGGTTACAGAGATAGGGAGGGGGGTGTAGGGGGTTACAGAGATAGGGAGGGGGTGTAGGGGGGTTACAGAGATAGGGAGGGGGTGTAGGGGGTTACAGGGAGAGGGAGGGGGGTGTAGGGGGTTACAGAGATAGGGAGGGGGGTGTAGGGGGTTACAGAGATAGGGAGGGGGTGTAGGGGGGTTACAGAGATAGAGAGGGGGGTGTAGGGGGTTACAGAGATAGGGAGGGCGTGTAGGGGGTTACAGAGATAGGGAGGGGGTGTAGGGGGTTACAGGGATAGGGAGGGGGGCGAGGGAAAGGAGTGTATTTCGAGGCGCACAGTTTGGCCAGGTTTTGGAGTTGAAAATGATGGTGTCCCCCAGCAGGTTCAGAGCAGCGAGGGGAGACGGGGAGGTAAACAGGATGTGGGGAGCTGATCGAGCTGTGAAACAGTCCCCACGCGGCGCCACATCCTGTGTTCACAGAATCTCCGCAGGCCACACTGAGTAAGTGTGAACACCATCCAGCTCAATGAGTCAATCCTGGACTCCACCATAGCCACCAACACACAGCTCCCTCTACACCGTCCCCCCACTCCCAGGGACAGGGACAGGGGCAGCACGGGGATAGATACAGAGGAAAGCTCCCTCTACACTGTCCCCCCATCAACACTCTCAGGGACAGGGACAGCACGGGGTTAGATACAGAGTAAAGCTCCCTCTACACTGTCCCCCATCAAACACTCCCAGGGACAGGGACAGCACGGGGTTAGATACAGAGGAAAGCTCCCTCTACACTGTCCCCCCATCAAACACTCCCAGGGACAGGGACAGCTCGGGGATAGATACAGAGTAAAGCTCTCTCTACACTGTCCCCCATCAAACACTCCCAGGGACAGGGACAGAACGGGGTTAGATACAGAGTAAAGCTCTCTCTACACTGTCCCCCATCAAACACTCCCAGGGACAGGGACAGAACGGGGTTAGATACAGAGTAAAGCTCTCTCTACACTGTCCCCCCATCAAACACTCCCAGGGACAGGGGCAGCACGGGGTTAGATACAGAGTAAAGCTCACTCTACACTGTCCCTCCATCAAACACTCCCAGGGACAGGGACAGCACGGGGTTAGATACAGAGTAAAGCTCCCTCTACACTGTCCCCCCCATCAAACACTCCCAGGACAGGGCCAGCACGGGATTAGAAACAGCGTAAAGCTCCCTCTACACTGTCCCCCCATCAAACATTCCCAGGGACAGGGACAACACGGGGATAGATACAGAGGAAAGCACTCTCTACACTGTCCCCCATCAAACACTCCCAGGGACAGGGACAGCACGGGGTCAGATACAGAGTAAAGCTCCCTCTACACTGTCTCCCATCAAACACTCCCAGGGACAGGGACAGCACGGGGTTAGATACAGAATAAAGCTTCCTCTACACTGTCCCCCCCCCATCAAACACTCCCAGGGACAGGGACAGCACGGGGTTAGATACAGAGTAAAGCTCCCTCTACACTGTCCCCCCCATCAAACACTCCCAGGGATAGGGACAGCACGGGGTCAGATACAGAGTAAAGCTCCCTCTACACTGTCCCCCCCATCAAACACTCCCAGGGACAGGGACAGCACGGGGTCAGATACAGAGTAAAGCTCCCTCTACACTGTCCCCCCCATCAAACACTCCCAGGGACAGGGACAGCATGGGGTCAGATACAGAGTAAAGCTCCCTCTACACTGTCCCCCCCATCAAAAACTCCCAGGGACAGGGACAGCACGGGGTTAGATACAGAGTAAAGCTCCCTCTACACTGTCTCCCATCAAACACTCCCAGGGACAGGGACAGCACGGGGTCCGATACACAGTAAAGCTCCCTCTACACTGTCCCTCCATCAAACACTCCCAGGGACAGGGACAGCACGGGGTTAGATACAGAGTAAAGCTCCCTCTACACTGTCTCCCATCAAACACTCCCAGGGACAGGACCGCACGGGGTTAGACACAGAGTAAAGCTCCCTCTACACTGTCTCCCATCAAACACTCCCAGGGACAGGGACAGCACGGGGTTAGATACAGAATAAAGCTCCCTCTACACTGTCCCCCCATCAAACACTCCCAGGGACAGGGACAGCACGGGGTTAGATACAGGGTAAATCTCCCTCTACACTGTCCCCCCATCAAACACTCCCAGGGACAGGGACAGCACGGGGTTAGATACAGGGTAAAGCTCCCTCTACACTGTCCCCCCATCAAACACTCCCAGGGACAGGGACAGCACGGGGTTAGATACAGAGTAAAGCTCCCTCTACACTGTCCCCCCATCAAACACTCCCAGGGACAGGGACAGCACGGGGTTAGATACAGAGTAAAGCTCCCTCTACACTGTCCCCCCATCAAACACTCCCAGGGATAGGCACAGCACAGGGTTAGATACAGAGTAAAACTCCCTCTACACTGTCCCTCCCATCAAACACTCCCAGGGAGAGGGACAGCATGGTCTTAGATACAGAGTAAAGCTCCCGCTACACTGTCCCCCCATCAAACACTCCCAGGGACAGGGACAGCACGGGGTCAGATACAGAGTAAAGCTCCCTCTACACTGTCCCCCCCATCAAACACTCCCAGGGACAGGGACAGCACGGGGTCCGATACACAGTAAAGCTCCCTCTACACTGTCCCTCCATCAAACACTCCCAGGGACAGGGACAGCACGGGGTTAGATACAGAGTAAAGCTCCCTCTACACTGTCTCCCATCAAACACTCCCAGGGACAGGACCGCACGGGGTTAGACACAGAATAAAGCTGCCTCTACACTGTCCCCCCATCAAACACTCCCAGGGACAGGGGCAGCACGGGGTTAGATACAGGGTAAAGCTCCCTCTACACTGTCTCCCATCAAACACTCCCAGGGATAGGGACAGCACGGGGTTAGATACAGAATAAAGCTCCCTCTACACTGTTCCCCCATCAAACACTCCCAGGGACAGGGACAGCACGGGGTTAGATACAGAGTGAAGCTCCCTCTACACTGTCCCCCCCATCAAACACTCCCAGGGACAGGGACAGCACGGGGTTAGATACAGAGTAAAGCTCCCTCTACACTGTCCCCCCATCAAACACTCCCAGGGACAGGGACAGCACAGGGTTAGATACAGAGTAAAGCTCCCTCTACACTGTCTCCCCAGTCCCAGGGATAGGGACAGCACAGGGTCAGACCCAGAGGAATGCTCCCTGTACTGGAGTAAGTGATCGAGTTACACTGGTATGAGAATGCTGGAATGCAGCCATGGAGCGTTAGGGTAGACGGGAATGCATTAGACCACGGCCTACGGAAGCCAGTTAAACATCACACAACACCAGGTTATAGTCCAACAGGTTTAATTGGAAGCACACTAGCTTTCGGAGCGACACTCCTTCATCAGGTGATAGCGCAGGGCTCGATCCGAACAGAATTTATAGCAAAAAATTTACAGTGTGATGTAACTGAAATTATACATTGAAAAATTGATTGTCTGTTAAGCCTTTCATCTGTTAGAATACCGTGATAGTTTCACTTCTTTCACGTGTAAATCACAAAACCTTTTTTTTAAAAAGGTTGCTTTCTCGGGATTAGCTGTTAACAATGGGTGATAGCTAGATAATAAGTTGAAGGTGATAGTCCCCTGCGTTCCCTGTCTGTGCCATGGTGTTTAGATTGATTCTAATCTCAAAAGTGAGATAACGGAGCTCTACACGAATTCAGGCAGTTTTTGAGCTCAGAGCTGCACATGAATTCATGCAGTTTTTGAGCTCAGAGCTCTGCACGAATTCATGCAGTTTTTGAGCTCAGAGCTCTACATAAATTCATGCAGTTTTTGAGGTCAGAGCTGCACATGAATTCATGCAGTTTTTGAGCTCAGAGCTCTACATGAATTCATGCAGTTTTTGAGCTCAGAGCTCTACATGAATTCATGCAGTTTTTGAGGTCAGAGCTGCACATGAATTCATGCAGTTTTTGAGCTCAGAGCTGCACATGAATTCATGCAGTTTTTGAGCTCAGAGCTCTACATGAATTCATGCAGTTTTTGAGGTCAGAGCTGCACATGAATTCATGCAGTTTTTGAGCTCAGAGCTCTACACAAATTCATGCAGTTTTTGAGGTCAGAGCTCTACACGAATTCATGCAGTTTTTGAGGTCAGAGCTCTACACGAATTCATGCAGTTTTTGAGCTCAGAGCTCGACATGAATTCATGCAGTTTTTGAGGTCAGAGCTCTACACAAATTCATGCAGTTTTTGAGGTCAGAGCTCTACACGAATTCATGCAGTTTTTGAGCTCAGAGCTCTACTCGAATTCATGCAGTTTTTGAGGTCAGAGCTCTACACGAATTCATGCAGTTTTTGAGCTCAGAGCTCTACATGAATTCATGCAGTTTTTGAGCTCAGAGCTCTACATGAATTCATGCAGTTTTTGAGCTCAGAGCTGCACATGAATTCATGCAGTTTTTGAGCTCAGAGCTCTACATGAATTCATGCAGTTTTTGAGCTCAGAGCTCTACACGAATTCATGCAGTTTTTGAGGTCAGAGCTCTACTCGAATTCATGCAGTTTTTGAGGTCAGAGCTCTACACGAATTCATGCAGTTTTTGAGCTCAGAGCTCTACACGAATTCATGCAGTTTTTGAGCTCAGAGCTCTACATGAATTCATGCAGTTTTTGAGCTCAGAGCTGCACATGAATTCTTGCAGTTTTTGAGCTCAGAGCTCTACATGAATTCATGCAGTTTTTGAGCTCAGAGCTGCACATGAATTCTTGCAGTTTTTGAGCTCAGAGCTCTACACGAATTCATGCAGTTTTTGAGCTCAGAGCTCTACACGAATTCATGCAGTTTTTGAGCTCAGAGCTCTACACGAATTCATGCAGTTTTTGAGCTCAGAGCTGCACATGAATTCATGCAGTTTTTGAGCTCAGAGCTCTACACGAATTCATGCAGTTTTTGAGCTCAGAGCTCTACACGAATTCATGCAGTTTTTGAGCTCAGAGCTCTACATGAATTCATGCAGTTTTTGAGCTCAGAGCTCTACACGAATTCATGCAGTTTTTGAGCTCAGAGCTCTACACGAATTCATGCAGTTTTTGAGCTCAGAGCTCTACTCGAATTCATGCAGTTTTTGAGCTCAGAGCTCTACACGAATTCATGCAGTTTTTGAGCTCAGAGCTCTACATGAATTCATGCAGTTTTTGAGCTCAGAGCTCTACACGAATTCATGCAGTTTTTGAGCTCAGAGCTCTACACGAATTCATGCAGTTTTTGAGCTCAGAGCTGCACATGAATTCATGCAGTTTTTGAGCTCAGAGCTCTACATGAATTCATGCAGTTTTTGAGCTCAGAGCTCTACACGAATTCATGCAGTTTTTGAGCTCAGAGCTGCACATAAATTCATGCAGTTTTTGAGTTCAGAGCTCTACACGAATTCATGCAGTTTTTGAGTTCAGAGCTGCACATAAATTCATGCAGTTTTTGAGTTCAGAGCTGCACATAAATTCATGCAGTTTTTGAGTTCAGAGCTCTACACGAATTCATGCAGTTTTTGAGCTCAGAGCTCTACACGAATTCATGCAGTTTTTGAGCTCAGAGCTCTACTCGAATTCATGCAGTTTTTGAGCTCAGAGCTCTACACGAATTCATGCAGTTTTTGAGCTCAGAGCTCTACTCGAATTCATGCAGTTTTTGAGCTCAGAGCTCTACACGAATTCATGCAGTTTTTGAGCTCAGAGCTCTACATGAATTCATGCAGTTTTTGAGCTCAGAGCTGCACACGAATTCATGCAGTTTTTGAGCTCAGAGCTGCACATGAATTCATGCAGTTTTTGAGCTCAGAGCTCTACACGAATTCATGCAGTTTTTGAGCTCAGAGCTCTACACGAATTCATGCAGTTTTTGAGCTCAGAGCTCTACACAAATTCATGCAGTTTTTGAGCTCAGAGCTGCACACAAATTCATGCAGTTTTTGAGCTCAGAGCTCTACACGAATTCATGCAGTTTTTGAGCTCAGAGCTCTACACGAATTCATGCAGTTTTTGAGCTCAGAGCTCTACACGAATTCATGCAGTTTTTGAGCTCAGAGCTCTACACGAATTCATGCAGTTTTTGAGCTCAGAGCTCTACACGAATTCATGCAGTTTTTGAGCTCAGAGCTGCACATGAATTCATGCAGTTTTTGAGCTCAGAGCTGCACATGAATTCATGCAGTTTTTGAGCTCAGAGCTCTACACAAATTCATGCAGTTTTTGAGCTCAGAGCTCTACACGAATTCATGCAGTTTTTGAGCTCAGAGCTGCACATGAATTCATGCAGTTTTTGAGCTCAGAGTTCTACACAAATTCATACAGTTTTTGAGCTCAGAGCTCTACACGAATTCATGCAGTTTTTGAGCTCAGAGCTCTACATGAATTCATGCAGTTTTTGAGCTCAGAGCTCTACTCGAATTCATGCAGTTTTTGAGCTCAGAGCTGCACATGAATTCATGCAGTTTTTGAGCTCAGAGTTCTACACAAATTCATGCAGTTTTTGAGCTCAGAGCTCTACACAAATTCATGCAGTTTTTGAGCTCAGAGCTCTACACGAATTCATGCAGTTTTTGATCTCAGAGCTGCACATAAATTCATGCAGTTTTTGAGCTCAGAGCTCTACACGAATTCATGCAGTTTTTGATCTCAGAGCTGCACACGAATTCATGCAGTTTTTGAGCTCAGAGCTCTACACGAATTCATGCAGTTTTTGAGCTCAGAGCTCTACATGAATTCATGCAGTTTTTGAGCTCAGAGCTCTCCACGAATTCATGCAGTTTTTGAGCTCAGAGCTCTACACGAATTCATGCAGTTTTTGAGCTCAGAGCTCTACACGAATTCATGCAGTTTTTGAGCTCAGAGCTCTACACGAATTCATGCAGTTTTTGAGCTCAGAGCTCTACTCGAATTCATGCAGTTTTTGAGCTCAGAGCTGCACACGAATTCATGCAGTTTTTGAGCTCAGAGCTGCACATGAATTCATGCAGTTTTTGAGCTCAGAGCTCTACATGAATTCATGCAGTTTTTGAGCTCAGAGCTGCACATGAATTCATGCAGTTTTTGAGCTCAGAGCTGCACATGATTTCATGCAGTTTTTGAGCTCAGAGCTCTACACGAATTCATGCAGTTTTTGAGCTCAGAGCTGCACATGAATTCATGCAGTTTTTGAGCTCAGAGCTCTACACGGATTCATGCAGTTTTTGAGCTCAGAGCTCTACACGAATTCATGCAGTTTTTGAGCTCAGAGTTGCACACTAATTAATGCAGTTTTTGAGCTCAGAGCTCTACACAAATTCATGCAGTTTTTGAGCTCACAGTTCTACATGAATGCATGCAGTTTTTGAGCAAAGTACAATGTAACTCTGCAAGTACAAATTCACCGCACAAACGTGTGTGTGTGTGCGCCTGTCTGTCTTGGTTCTGGGCTGGGGTTTGAGAGTGTGACAAAGTGTCTCTGGAACCCAGATCGGGAAAAGCAGCATGTCTGGAGATGGGAGCTCTCGGTCAGTCTGTCCAGGACCACGGGCATGCAGGCTTCCAGAGACAGAGATAGAGGTATCTCACAGGGAACCTGGAGCACACGTGGCGCTACCTAAAACACAGGGATATCGGAATATCGGGCCACAAAGATTAAGGAATACAGGAATACTGAGGCAGAGATATAGGAGTATGACAATATAGGGTCACCCCAACATCGGGGAAAAGAGATATTAGAATATAGGGACCCAGGGATATAGGGACACAGGGATATAGGGACACAGGGATATAGGGACACAGGGATATAGGGGTATAGGCACACAGAGATATAGGGACAGAGGGCTGTAGGGACATATGGGCACAGGGATATAGGGTCACAGGGACACAGAGACATATGGACAGAGGGATATAGGGTACCACTACACAGGGAAATAGCGACACAGGGATATAGCGACACAGGGATATAGCACACAGGGATATAGCGACACACGGATATAGCGACACAGGGACACAGAAATAATGGGACACAGGGATATAGGGACACAGGGATATAGGGACACAGGGATATAGGGACACAGGGACACAGAAATAATGGGACACAGGGATAGAGGGACACAGGGATATAGGCACACAGAAATATAGGGATACGAGGATATAGGGACACAGAGGTATAGGGATATAGGGACACAGGGGTATAGGGACACAGGGGTATAGGGACACAGGGGTATAGGTGTATAGGGACACAGAGGTATAGGGATATAGGGACACAGGGGTATAGGGACACAGGGGTATAGGGATATTGGGACATGGGGATATAGGGACACTTAGATATAGTGACACAGGGATATAGGGGTATAGGGAGACTTGGATATAGGGGCACAGAGATATAAGGACATAGGTGTTTAGGGACACAGGGATGTAGGGAAATAGGGACACAGAGATGTAGGATTATAGGGACACAGGGGTATAGGGATATTGGGACACACAGATATAGGGACACAGGGATATAGGGACACATGGATGTAGGGGCACAGGGATATAGGCACACAGTGACATAGGGATATAAGGACACACAGATATAGGGACACAGGGATATAGGAACACACAGATATAGGGACACAGGGATATAGGAACACACAGATATAGGGACACAGGGATATAGGGACACAGGGATATAGGGGCACAGGGATAATGAGATATAGGCACACTGACATAGGGATATAAGGACAAACAGATATAGGGAAATAGGGATATAGGAACACACAGATATAGGGACACAGGGATATAGGGACACACAGATATAGGGACACAGGGATATAATGGCACAGGGATAATGGGATATAGGCACACAGTGACATAGGGATATAAGGACACACAGATATAGGGACACAGGGATATAGGGGCACAGGGATAATGGGATATAGGCACACAGTGACATAGGGATATAGGAACACACAGATATAGGGACACAGGGATATAGGGACACACAGATATAGGGACACAGGGATATAGGGGCACAGGGATAATGGGATATAGGTACACAGGGATATAGGGACACAAAGATATAGGGATATTGGGACATGGGGATATAGGAACACACAGATATAGCAATACAGGGATATAAGGACACAGGGAACTAGAGATATAGGGACACAGGGATATATGGACACAGGAATGTAGGGGTATATGAACACAGGAATATAGGGACACAGGGATATAGGGGTATAGGAACAGAGAGATATTGGGACAGAGGGATATTGGCACACAGGGATATAAGGGTATATGGACACAGGGATATAGGGACACAGGGATATAGAGGTAGAGGGTCAAAGGGGAAATGGATTACAGGGACACAGGGATATAGGGACACAGAGATATTGGGATATTGGGACATGGAGATATAAGGACACATAGATATAGTGACACAGGGACATAAGGACACAGGGAATTAGAGGTATAGGGACACAAGGAAATAGAGACACAGAGATATAGGGACATGGGGATACAGGGATATAGGGACACAGGGATATAGGGACCCAGGGATATAGAGGTATAGGAACACAGGGATATATGGACACAGGGACAAAGGGATATAGGGAAACAACGATATGGGGTATAGGGACAAAGGCATATAGGAACACAGGAATATAAGGGTACAAGATTACAGGGACATGGGAATACAGAGACACGGGAATATGGGGGTACAAGATTACAGGGATATAGGAATTCAGGGACACGGGAATATAGGGGTACAAGATTACAGGACGTAGGAATACATGGACACGGGAATATTGGGGTACAAGATTATAGGGATATGGGAATACAGGGACACGGGAATATAGGGGAACAAGATTACGGGGATATAGGAATAAAGGGACATGGGAATATAGGGGAACATGATTAGAGGGATGTAGGAATACAGGGATACGGGAATATAGAGGTACAGAATTACAGGGATATAGGAATATAGGGACACGGGAATATAGGGGTACAAGATTACAGGGATACGGGAATATGGGGTACCAGATTACAGGGATATAGGGATACAGGGATATGGGAAAATAGGGGTACAAGATTACAGGGATATAGGGATACAGGGATATGGGAATATAGGGGTACAAGATTACAAGGATGTAGGAATACAGGGATACGGGAATAGAGGGGTACAAGATTACAGGGATATAGGAATACAGGGACACGGAATATTGGGGTACAAGAATACAGGGATATAGGAATACAGGGACAAGGGAATATAGGGGTACACGATTACAGGGATATAGGAATACAGGAACACGGAAATATAGGGGTACAAGATTACAGGGATATAGGAATACAGGGACACGGGAAGATAGGAGTACAAGATTACAGGGATATAGGAATACAGGGACACGGAAATATAGGGGTACAAGATTACAGGGATATAGGAATACAGGGACAAGGGAATATAGGGGTACAAGATTACAGGGATATAGGAATACAGGGACACGGAAATATAGGGGTACAAGATTACAGGGATATAGGAATACAGGGACACGGGAAGATAGGAGTACAAGATTACAGGGATATAGGAATACAGGGACACGGGAAGATAGGAGTACAAGATTACAGGGATATAGGAATACAGGGACACGGAAATATAGGGGTACAAGATTACAGGGATATAGGAATACAGGGACAAGGGAATATAGGGGTACAAGATTACAGGGATATAGGAATACAGGGACACGGAAATATAGGGGTACAAGATTACAGGGATATAGGAATACAGGGACACGGGAATATAGGGGGACAAGATTACAGGGATATAGGAATACAGGGATACGGGAATATGGGGGTACAAAATTACAGGGATATAGGAAAACAGGGACACGGGAATAGAGGGGTACAAGAATTCAAGGATATAGGAATACAGGGACACGGGAACATAGGGTTACAAGATTAGAGGGACATAGGAATACAAGGATACGGGATATAGGGGTACAAATTTACAGCGATATAGGAATACAGGGACACGGGAATACAGGGATACAAGATTACAGGGATGTAGGACTACAGGGACACGGGAATATATGGGTACAAGATTACAGGGATATAGGAATACAGGGACAGGGGAATATAGGGGTACAAGATTACAGGGATATAGGAATACAGGGACACGGGAATATAGGGATACAAGATTACCGGGATATAGGAATACAGGGATACAGGAATATTGGGGTACAAGATTACCGGGATATAGGAATACTGGGACACAGGAATATTGGGTACAAGATTACAGGGATATAGGAATACAGGGAAACAGGAATACAGGGGTACAGGATTTACAGGGATATAGGAATACAGGGTCACGGGAATATTGGGGTACAAGCTTAGAGGGATACAGGAATACAGGGACACGGGAATACAGGGGAACAAGATTACAGGGATATAGGAAAACAGGGACGCGGGAATATAGGGGTACAAGATTAGAGGGATATAGGAATACAGGGATACGGGAATATAGGGTACAAGATTACAGGGATATAGGAACACAGGAACATGGGAATATAGGGGTCCAAGATTACAGGGATATAGGAATACAGGGACACGGGAATATAGGGGTACAAGATTACAGGGATATAGGAATACAGGGACACGGGAATATAGGGGTACAAGATTACAGGGATATAGGAATACAGGCATACGGGAATATAGGGGCACAAGATTACAGGGATATAGGAATACAGGAATACGGGAATATAGGGGTACAAGAATTCAAGGATATAGGAATACAGGGACACGGGAATATAGGGGTACAAGATTACAGGGATATAGGAATACAGGGACACGGGAATATAGGGGTACAAGATTACAGGGATATAGGAATACAGGCATACGGGAATATAGGGGCACAAGATTACAGGGATATAGGAATACAGGAATACGGGAATATAGGGGTACAAGAATTCAAGGATATAGGAATACAGGGACACGGGAATATAGGGGTACAAGATTACAGGGATATAGGAATACAGGCATACGGGAATATAGGGGCACAAGATTACAGGGATATAGGAATACAGGAATACGGGAATATAGGGGTACAAGAATTCAAGGATATAGGAATACAGGGACACGGGAATATAGGGGTACAAGATTACAGGGATATAGGAATACAGGGACACGGGAATATAGGGGTACAAGATTACAGGGATATAGGAATACAGGCATACGGGAATATAGGGGCACAAGATTACAGGGATATAGGAATACAGGAATACGGGAATATAGGGGTACAAGAATTCAAGGATATAGGAATACAGGGACACGGGAATATAGGGGTACAAGATTACAGGGATATAGGAATACAGGCATACGGGAATATAGGGGCACAAGATTACAGGGATATAGGAATACAGGAATACGGGAATATAGGGGTACAAGAATTCAAGGATATAGGAATACAGGGACACGGGAATATAGGGGTACAAGATTACAGGGATATAGGAATACAGGGACACGGGAATATAGGGGTACAAGATTACAGGGATATAGGAATACAGGCATACGGGAATATAGGGGCACAAGATTACAGGGATATAGGAATACAGGAATACGGGAATATAGGGGTACAAGAATTCAAGGATATAGGAATACAGGGATACGGGATATAGGGGTACACATTTACAGCGATATAGGATTACAGGGACACGGGAATACGGGGATACAAGATTACAGGGATATAGGACTACAGGGTCACGGGAATATAGGGGTCCAAGACTACAGGGATATAGGAATACAGGGACAGGGGAATATAGGGGTACAAGAGTACAGGGATATAGGAATACAGGGACACGGGAATATTGGGGTACAAGATTACCGGGATATAGGAATACAGGGACACAGGAATATTGGGTACAAGATTACAGGGATATAGGAATACAGGGGTACAAGATTACAGGGATACAGGAATACAGGGACACGGGAAGATAGGAGTACAAGATAACCGGGATATAGGAATACAGGGACACGGAATATTGGGGTACAAGATTACAGGGATATAGGAATACAGGGATATGGGAATAGAGGGGTACAAGATTACATGGATATAGGAATACAGGGACAAGGGAATATAGGGGTACAAGTTTACAGGGATATAGGAATACAGGGACACGGAAATATAGGGGTACAAGATTACAGGGATATAGGAATACAGGCACACGGGAATATAGGGGTACAAGATTACAGGGATATAGGAATACAGGGACACGGAAATATAGGGGTACAAGATTACAGGGATATAGGAATACAGGGACACGGGAATATAGGGGTACAAGATTAGACGGATATAGGAATACAGGGACACGGGAATATAGGGGTACAAGATTACAGGGATACAGGAATATGGGGTACCAGATTACAGGGATATAGGAATACAGGGACATGGGAATATAGGAGTACAGGATTACAGGGATATAGGAATACAGGGACACGGAAATATAGGGGTACAAGATTACAGGGATATAGGAATACAGGGACAAGGGAATATAGGGGTACAAGATTACAGGGATATAGGAATACAGGGACACGGAAATATAGGGGTACAAGATTACAGGGATATAGGAATACAGGGACACGGGAAGATAGGAGTACAAGATTACAGGGATATAGGAATACAGGGACACGGGAAGATAGGAGTACAAGATTACAGGGATATAGGAATACAGGGACACGGAAATATAGGGGTACAGGATTACAGGGATATAGGAATACAGGGACAAGGGAATATAGGGGTACAAGATTACATGGATATAGGAATACAGCGACACGGGAATATAGGGGTACAAGATTACAGGGATATAGGAATACAGGGACACGGGAATATAGGGGTACAAGATTACAGGGATATAGGAATACAGGGATACGGGAATATGGGGGTACAAAATTACAGGGATATAGGAAAACAGGGACACGGGAATATAGGGGTACAAAATTACAGGGATATAGGAAAACAGGGACACGGGAATAGAGGGGTACAAGATTACCGGGATTTGGGAATACAGGGATAGAGGAATATTGGGGTACAAGATTACCGGGATATAGGAATACTGGGACACAGGAATATTGGGTACAAGATTACAGGGATATAGGAATACAGGGAAACAGGAATACAGGGGTACAGGATTTACAGGGATATAGGAATACAGGGTCACGGGAATATTGGGGTACAAGCTTAGAGGGATACAGGAATACAGGGACACGGGAATACAGGGGAACAAGATTACAGGGATATAGGAAAACAGGGACGCGGGAATATAGGGGTACAAGATTAGAGGGATATAGGAATACAGGGATACGGGAATATAGGGTACAAGATTACAGGGATATAGGAACACAGGAACACGGGAATATAGGGGTCCAAGATTACAGGGATATAGGAATACAGGGACACGGGAATATAGGGGTACAAGATTACAGGGATATAGGAATACAGGGACACGGGAATATAGGGGTACAAGATTACAGGGATATAGGAATACAGGCATACGGGAATATAGGGGCACAAGATTACAGGGATATAGGAATACAGGAATACGGGAATATAGGGGTACAAGAATTCAAGGATATAGGAATACAGGGACACGGGAATATAGGGGTACAAGATTAGAGGAACATAGGAATACAGGGATACGGGATATAGGGGTACACATTTACAGCGATATAGGAATACAGGGACACGGGAATACGGGGATACAAGATTACAGGGATATAGGACTACAGGGTCACGGGAATATAGGGGTCCAAGACTACAGGGATATAGGAATACAGGGACAGGGGAATATAGGGGTACAAGAGTACAGGGATATAGGAATACAGGGACACGGGAATATTGGGGTACAAGATTACCGGGATATAGGAATACAGGGACACAGGAATATTGGGTACAAGATTACAGGGATATAGGAATACAGGGGTACAAGATTACAGGGATACAGGAATACAGGGACACGGGAAGGTAGGAGTACAAGATACCCGGGATATAGGAATACAGGGACACGGAATATTGGGGTACACGATTACAGGGATATAGGAATACAGGGATATGGGAATAGAGGGGTACAAGATTACATGGATATAGGAATACAGGGACAAGGGAATATAGGGGTACAAGTTTACATGGATATAGGAATACAGGGACACGGAAATATAGGGGTACAAGATTACAGGGATATAGGAATACAGGGACACGGGAATATAGGGGTACAAGATTACAGGGATATAGGAATACAGGGACACGGAAATATAGGGGTACAAGATTACAGGGATATAGGAATACAGGGACACGGGAATATAGGGGTACAAGATTAGACGGATATAGGAATACAGGGACACGGGAATATAGGGGTACAAGATTACAGGGATACAGGAATATGGGGTACCAGATTACAGGGATATAGGAATACAGGGACATGGGAACATAGGAGTACAGGATTACAGGGATATAGGAATACAGGGACACGGAAATATAGGGGTACAAGATTACAGGGATATAGGAATACAGGGACAAGGGAATGTAGGGGTACAAGATTACAGGGATATATGAATACAGGGACACGGAAATATAGGGGTACAAGATTACAGGGATATAGGAATACAGGGACACGGGAAGATAGGAGTACAAGATTACAGGGATATAGGAATACAGGGACACGGAAATATAGGGGTACAGGATTACAGGGATATAGGAATACAGGGACAAGGGAATATAGGGGTACAAGATTACATGGATATAGGAATACAGCGTCACGGGAATATAGGGGTACAAGATTACAGGGATATAGGAATACAGGGACACGGGAATATAGGGGTACAAGATTACAGGGATATAGGAATACAGGGATACGGGAATATGGGGGTACAAAATTACAGGGATATAGGAAAACAGGGACACGGGAATATAGGGGTACAAAATTACAGGGATATAGGAAAACAGGGACACGGGAATAGAGGGGTACAAGAATTCAAGGATATAGGAATACAGGGACACGGGAATATAGGGTTACAAGATTAGAGGGACATAGGAATACAGGGATACGGGAATATAGGGGTACAAATTTACAGCAATATAGGAATACAGGGACACGGGAATACGGGGATCCAAGATTACAGGGATATAGGACTACAGGGACACGGGAATATATGGGCACAAGATTACAGGGATATAGGAATACAGGGACAGGGGAATATAGGGGTGCAAGATTACAGGGATATAGGAATACAGGGACACGGGAATATAGGGATACAAGATTACCGGGATATAGGAATACAGGGACACAGGAATATTGGGGTACAAGATTACCGGGATATAGGAATACAGGGACACAGGAATATTGGGTACATGATTACAGGGATATAGGAATACAGGGAAACAGGAATACAGGGGTACAGGATTTACAGGGATATAGGAATACAGGGTCACGGGAATATTGGGGTACAAGATTAGAGGGATACAGGAATACAGGGACACGGGAATACAGGGGAACAAGATTACAGGGATATAGGAAAACAGGGACACGGGAATATAGGGGTACAAGATTAGAGGGATATAGGAATACAGGGATACGGGAATATAGGGTACAAGATTACAGGGATATAGGAACACAGGAACACGGGAATATAGGGGTCCAAGATTACAGGGATATAGGAATACAGGGACACGGGAATATAGGGGTACAAGATTACAGGGATATAGGAATACAGGCATACGGGAATATAGGGGTACAAGATTACAGGGATATAGGAATACAGGGATACGGTAATACAGGGGCACAAGATTACAGGGATATAGGAATACAGGAATACGGGAATATAGGGGTACAAGAATTCAAGGATATAGGAATACAGGGACACGGGAATATAGGGGTGCAAGATTAGAGGAACATAGGAATACAGGGATACGGGATATAGGGGTACAAATTTACAGCGATATAGGAATACAGGGACACGGGAATACGGGGGTACAAGATTACAGGGATATAGGACTACAGGGTCACGGGAATATAGGGGTCCAAGATTACAGGGATATAGGAATACAGGGACAGGGGAATATAGGGGTACAAGAGTACAGGGATATAGGAATACAGGGACACGGGAATATTGGGGTACAAGATTACCGGGATATAGGAATACAGGGACACAGGAATATTGGGTACAAGATTACAGGGATATAGGAATACAGGGAAACAGGAATACAGGGGTACAAGATTACAGGGATATAGGAATACAGGGACACGGGAATATAGGGGGACAAGATTACAGGCATATAGGAATACAGGCATATAGGAATACAGGCATACGGGAATATAGGGGTACAAGATTACAGGGATATAGGAATACAGGGAAACAGGAATACAGGGGCACAAGATTACAGCGATATAGGAATACAGGGACACGGGAATATTGGGGTACAAGATTAGTGGGATATAGGAACACAGGGACACGGGAATATAGGGGTACAAGATTACAGGGATATAGGACTACAGGGTCACGGGAATATAGGGGTCCAAGATTACAGGGATATAGGCATACAGGGACAGGGGAATATAGGGGTACAAGAGTACAGGGATATAGGAATACAGGGACACGGGAATATTGGGGTACAAGATTACCGGGATATAGGAATACAGGGACACAGGAATATTGGGTACAAGATTACAGGGATATAGGAATACAGGGAAACAGGAATACAGGGGTACAAGATTACAGGGATATAGGAATACAGGGACACGGGAATATAGGGGTACAAGATTACAGGCATATAGGAATACAGGCATATAGGAATACAGGCATACGGGAATATAGGGGTACAAGATTACAGGGATATAGGAATACAGGGACACAGGAATATTGGGTACAAGATTACAGGGATATAGGAATACAGGGAAACAGGAATACAGGGGCACAAGATTACAGCGATATAGGAATACAGGGACACGGGAATATTGGGGTACAAGATTAGTGGGATATAGGAACACAGGGACACGGGAATATAGGGGTACAAGATTACAGGGATATAGGAATACAGGGACACGGGAATATAGGGGTACAAGATTACAGGGATATAGGAATACAGGGACACGGGAATATTGGGGTCCAAGATTACAGGGATAAAGGAATACAGGGACACGGGAATATAGGGGTACAAGATTACAGGGATATAGGAATACAGAGACACGGGAATATAGGGGTACAAGATTACAGGGATATAGGAATACAGGGACACGGGAATATAGGTGTACAAGATTACAGGGATATAGGAATACAGGGACACGGGAAAATAGGGGTACAAGATTACAGGGATATAGGAATACAGGCATACGGGAATATAGGGGTACAAGATTACAGGGATATAGGAATACAGGGATACGGTAATATAGGGGTACAAGATTACCGGGATATAGGAATACAGGGACATGGGAATATAGGGGTTCAAGATTACAGGGATATAGAAATACAGGGACCTGGGAATACAGGGGTACCAGATTACACGGATATAGGAATTCAGGGACACGGGAATATAGGGGTACAAGTTTACAGGGATATAGGAATACAGGGACACGGGAATATACGGGTACAAGATTACAGGGATATAGGAATACAGGAACACGGGAATATAGGGGTACAAGATTACAGGGATATAGGAATACAGGGACACGGCCATATAGGGTACAAGATTACAGGGATATAGGAATACAGGGACACGGGAATGTAGGGGTACAAGGTTACAGGGAGATAGGAATACAGGGACACGGGAATATAGGGTTACAAGATTAGAGGGATATAGGAATACAGGGATAAGGGAATATAGGGGTACAAGATTACAGGGATAAAGGAAAAGAGGGACACAGGAATATGGGGGTACAAGATTACAGGGATATAGGAATACAGGGACACGGGAATAGAGGGGTACAAGATTACAGGGATATAGGAATACAGGGACCCAGGAATATAGGGGTACAAGATTACAGGGATATAGGAATACAGGAACACGGGAATATAGGGGTACAAGATTACAGGGATATAGGAATACAGGGAGACGGGAATATAGGGGTACAAGATTACAGGGATATAGGAATACAGGGACACGGGAATAGAGGGGTACAAGATTACAGGGATATAGGAATACAGGGACACGGGAATATAGGGGTACAAGATTACAGGGATATAGGAATACAGGGACACGGGAATAGAGGGGTACAAGATTACAGGGATATGGGAATACAGGAACACGGGAATATTGGGGTACAAGATTAGAGGGATATAGGAACACAGGGACACGGGAATATTGGGGTCCACGATTACAGGGATATAGGAATACAGGGACACGGGAATATAGGGGTACAAGATTACAGGGATATAGGTAGACAGAGACACGGGAATATAGGGGTACAAGAGTACAGGGATATAGGAATACAGGGACACGGGAATATAGGTGTACAAGATTAGAGGGATATAGGAATACAGGGATAAGGGAATATAGGGGTACAAGATTACAGGGATAAAGGAAACCAGGGACACAGGAATATGGGGGTACAAGATTACAGGGATATAGGAATAAAGGGAACACGGGAATAGCGGGGTACAAGATTACAGGGATATAGGAATACAGGGACACAGGAATATAGGGTTACAAGATTAGAGGGACATAGGAATACAGGGATAAGGGAATATAGGGGTACAAGATTACAGGGATATAGGAATACAGGGACACGGGAATATAGGGGTAAAAGATTACAGGGATATAGGAATACAGGGGCACGGGAATATAGAGGTACAAGATTACAGGGATAAAGGAAAACAGGGACACAGGAATACGGGGGTACAAGATTACAAGGATATTGGAATACAGGGACACGGGAATAGAGGGGTTCAAGATTACAGGGATATAGGAATACAGGAACACGGGAATATAGGTGTACAAGATTACAGGGATATAGGAATACAGGGACACAGGAATATAGGGGTACAAGATTACAGGGATATAGGAATACAGAGGCCCGGGAATATAGGGGTACAAGATTACAGGGATATAGGAATACAGGAATATAGGGGTACAAGATTACAGGGATATAGGAATACATGGACACGGGAATATAGGGGTAAAAGATTACAGGGATATAGGAATACAGGGGCACGGGAATATAGAGGTACAAGATTACAGGGATATAGGAATACAGGGACACTGGAATATAGGGGTAAAAGATTACAGGGATATAGGAATACAGGGGCACGGGAATATAGAGGTACAAGATTACAGGGATATAGGAATACAGGGGCCTTGGTATATAGGGTACAAGATTACAGGGATATAGGAATACAGGGATACGGGAATATAGGGGTACAAGATTACAGGGATATAGGAATACAGGAATACGGGAATATAGGGGGACATGATTACAGGGATATAGGAATACAGGGACACGGGAATACAGGGGTACAAGATTACAGGGATATAGGAATACAGGGACACAGGAATATAGGGGTACAAGATTACAGGGATATAGGAAAACAGGGACACGGGAATATAGGGGTACATGATTACAGGGATATAGGAATACAGGGACACGGGAATATAGGGGTACAAAATTACAGGGATATAGGAATACAGGGACACGGGAATACAGGGGTACAAGATTACAAGGATATAGGAATACAGTGACATGGGAATATAGGGGTACAAGATTACAGGGATGTAGGAATACAGGGTCACGGGAAAAGAGGGTACAAGAATACAGGGATATAGGAATACAGTGACACGGGAATATAGGGGTACATGATTACAGGGATATAGGAATACAGTGACACGGGAATACAGGGGTACAAGATTACAGGGATATAGGAATACAGGGACACGTGAATATAGGGGTACAAGATTACAGGATATAGGAATACAGGGACACGGGAATATAGGGGTACAAGATTACAAGGATATAGGAATACAGGGTCACGGGAAATGAGGGTACAAGAATACAGGGATATAGGAATACAGTGACACGGGAATATAGGGTACAAGATTTAAGGGATATAGGAATACAGTCAAATGGGAATATAGGGCTACATGATTACAGGGATATAGGAATACAGTGACACGGGAATACAGGGGTACAAGATTACATGGATATAGGAATACAGGGACACGTGAATACAGGGGACAAGATTACAGGGATATAGGAATACAGGCATACGGGAATATAGGTGTACAAGATTACAGGGATATAGGAATACAGGGATACGGTAATATAAGGGTACAAGATTACAGGGATATAGGAATACAGGGACATGGGAATACATGGGTACCAGATTACACGGATTTCGGAATTCAGGGACACGGGAATATAGGGGTACAAGTTTACAGGGATATAGGAATACAGGGACACGGGAATATAGGGATGCAAGATTACAGGGATATAGGAAAACAGCGACACGGGAATATAGGGTTACAAGATTAGAGGGATATAGGAATACAGGGATAAGAGAATATAGGGGTACAAGATTACAGGGATATAGGAATACAGGGACACGGGAATGTAGGAGTACAAGATTACAGGGATATAGGAACACAGGGACACGGGAATACAGGGGTACAAGATTACAGGGATATAGGAATACAAGGACACGGGAATATAGGGTACAAGATTCCAGGGATATAGGAATACAGGGATACGGGAATATAGGGTACAAGATTACAGGGATATAGGAATATAGGGACACGGGAAAATAGGGGTACAAGATTACAGGGATATAGGAATACAGGGACACAGGAATATAGGGGTACAAAATTACAGGGATATAGGAATATAGGGGTACATGATTACAGGGATATGGGAATACAGGGACACGGGAATATAGGGGTACAAGATTACAGGGATATAGGAATACAGGGACACGCGAATATAGGGGTACAAGATTACAGGGATATTGGAATACAGGGACACGGGATCTCGGGTACAAGATTACAGGGATATAGGAAAACAGGGACACGGGAATATATGGGTACAAGATTACAGGGATATAGGAATACAGGGACACATGAATACAGGGGTACAAGATTACAGGGATATAGGAATACAGGCATACGGGAATATAGGTGTACAAGATTACAGGGATATAGGAATACAGTGACACGGGAATACAGGGGTACAAGATTACAGGGATATAGGAATACAGGGACACGTGAATACAGGGGTACAAGATTACATGGATATAGGAATACAGGGACACGGGAATACAGGGGTACAAGATTACAGGGATATAGGAATACAGGGACACGTGAATACAGGGGTACAAGATTACAGGGATATCGGAATACAGGCATACGGGAATATAGGTGTACAAGATTACAGGGATATAGGAATACAGGGATACGGGAATAAAGGGTAAAAGATTACAGGGATATAGGAATATAGGGACACGGGAATATAGGGGTACAAGATGACAGGGATATAGGAATACAGGGACACGGGAATATAGGAGTACAAGATTACAGGGATATAGGAACACAGGGACACGGGAATACAGGGGTACAAGATTACAGGGATATAGGAATACTGTGACACGGGAATATAGGGTACAAGATTACAGGGATATAGGAATACAAGGACACGGGAATATAGGGTACAAGATTACAGGGATATAGGAATACAGGGACACGGGATCTCGGGTACAAGATTACAGGGATATAGGAAAACAGGGACACGGGAATATAGGGGTACATGATTACAGGGATATAGGAATACAGGGACACGGGAACATAGGGTACAAGATTACAGGGATATAGGAATACAGTGACACGGAAATACAGAGGTACAAGATTACAGGGTATAGGAATACAGGTACACGGGAATATAGGGGTACAAAATTACAGGGATATAGGAATACAGGGACACGGGAATACAGGGGTACAAGATTACAAGGATATAGGAATACAGTGACATGGGAATATAGGGGTACAAGATTACAGGGATATAGGAATACAGTGACACGGGAATATAGGGGTACATGATTACAGGGATATAGGAATACAGTGACACGGGAATACAGGGGTCCAAGATTACAGGGATATAGGAATACAGGGACACTTGAATATAGGGGTACAAGATTACAAGGATATAGGAATACAGGGACACGGGAATATAGGGGTACATGATTACAGGGATATAGGAATACAGGGACACGTGAATATAGGGGTACAAGATTACAGGGATATAGGAATACAGGGACACGGGAATATAGGGGTACAAGATTACAAGGATATAGGAATACAGGGTCACGGGAAAAGAGGGTACAAGAATACAGGGATATAGGAATACAGTGACACGGGAATATAGGGTACAAGATTTAAGGGATATAGGAATACAGTCAAACGGGAATATAGGGCTACATGATTACAGGGATATAGGAATACAGTGACACGGGAATACAGGGGTACAAGATTACATGGATATAGGAATACAGGGACACGTGAATACAGGGGACAAGATTACAGGGATATAGGAATACAGGCATACGGGAATATAGGTGTACAAGATTACAGGGATATAGGAATACAGGGATACGGTAATATAGGGGTACAAGATTACAGGGATATAGGAATACAGGGACATTGGAATACATGGGTACCAGATTACACGGATATAGGAATTCAGGGACACGGGAATATAGGGGTACAAGTTTACAGGGATATAGGAATACAGGGACACGGGAATATAGGGATGCAAGATTACAGGGATATAGGAAAACAGCGACACGGGAATATAGGGTTACAAGATTAGAGGGATTATAGGAATACAGGGATAAGGGAATATAGGGGTACAAGATTACAGGGATAAAGGAAAACAGGGACACAGGAATATGGGGGTACAAGATTACAGGGATATAGGAATACAGGGACACGGGAATGTAGGAGTACAAGATTACAGGGATATAGGAACACAGGGACACGGGAATACAGGGGTACAAGATTACAGGGATATAGGAATACAAGGACACGGGAATATAGGGAACAAGATTCCAGGGATATAGGAATACAGGGATACGGGAATATAGGGTACAAGATTACAGGGATATATGAATATAGGGACACGGGAAAATAGGGGTACAAGATTACAGGGATATAGGAATACAGGGACACAGGAATATAGGGGTACAAAATTACAGGGATATAGGAATATAGGGGTACATGATTACAGGGATATGGGAATACAGGGACACGGGAATATAGGGGTACACGATTACAGGGATATAGGAATACAGGGACACGCGAATCTAGGGGTACAAGATTACAGGGATATTGGAATACAGGGACACGGGATCTCGGGTACAAGATTACAGGGATTTAGGAAAACAGGGACACGGGAATATAGGGGTACATGATTACAGAGATATAGGAATACAGGGACACGGGAATATAGGGGTACAAGATTACAGGGATATACGAATACAGTGACACGGGAATATAGGGTACAAGATTCCAGGGATATTGGAATACAGGGACACGGGATCTCGGGTACAAGATTACAGGGATTTAGGAAAACAGGGACACGGGAATATAGGGGTACATGATTACAGAGATATAGGAATACAGGGACACGTGAATACAGGGGTACAAGATTACAGGGATATCGGAATACAGGCATACGGGAATATAGGTGTACAAGATTACAGGGATATAGGAATACAGGGATATTGGAATATAGGGTAAAAGATTACAGGGATATAGGAATACAGGGACACGGGAATACAGGGGTACAAGATTACAAGGATATAGGAATACAGTGACATGGGAATATAGGGGTACAAGATTACAAGGATATAGGAATACAGTGACATGGGAATATAGTGGTACAAGATTACAGGGATGTAGGAATACAGGGTCACGGGAAAAGAGGGTACAAGAATACAGGGATATAGGAATACAGTGACACGGGAATATAGGGGTACATGATTACAGGGATATAGGAATACAGTGACACGGGAATACAGGGGTACAAGATTACAGGGATATAGGAATACAGGGACACGTGAATATAGGGGTACAAGATTACAGGATATAGGAATACAGGGACACGGGAATATAGGGGTACAAGATTACAAGGATATAGGAATACAGGGTCACGGGAAATGAGGGTACAAGAATACAGGGATATAGGAATACAGTGACACGGGAATATAGGGTACAAGATTTAAGGGATATAGGAATACAGTCAAATGGGAATATAGGGCTACATGATTACAGGGATATAGGAATACAGTGACACGGGAATACAGGGGTACAAGATTACATGGATATAGGAATACAGGGACACGTGAATACAGGGGACAAGATTACAGGGATATAGGAATACAGGCATACGGGAATATAGGTGTACAAGATTACAGGGATATAGGAATACAGGGATACGGTAATATAAGGGTACAAGATTACAGGGATATAGGAATACAGGGACATGGGAATACATGGGTACCAGATTACACGGATTTCGGAATTCAGGGACACGGGAATATAGGGGTACAAGTTTACAGGGATATAGGAATACAGGGACACGGGAATATAGGGATGCAAGATTACAGGGATATAGGAAAACAGCGACACGGGAATATAGGGTTACAAGATTAGAGGGATATAGGAATACAGGGATAAGAGAATATAGGGGTACAAGATTACAGGGATATAGGAATACAGGGACACGGGAATGTAGGAGTACAAGATTACAGGGATATAGGAACACAGGGACACGGGAATACAGGGGTACAAGATTACAGGGATATAGGAATACAAGGACACGGGAATATAGGGTACAAGATTCCAGGGATATAGGAATACAGGGATACGGGAATATAGGGTACAAGATTACAGGGATATAGGAATATAGGGACACGGGAAAATAGGGGTACAAGATTACAGGGATATAGGAATACAGGGACACAGGAATATAGGGGTACAAAATTACAGGGATATAGGAATATAGGGGTACATGATTACAGGGATATGGGAATACAGGGACACGGGAATATAGGGGTACAAGATTACAGGGATATAGGAATACAGGGACACGCGAATATAGGGGTACAAGATTACAGGGATATTGGAATACAGGGACACGGGATCTCGGGTACAAGATTACAGGGATATAGGAAAACAGGGACACGGGAATATATGGGTACAAGATTACAGGGATATAAGAATACAGGGACACATGAATACAGTGGTACAAGATTACAGGGATATAGGAATACAGGCATACGGGAATATAGGTGTACAAGATTACAGGGATATAGGAATACAGTGACACGGGAATACAGGGGTACAAGATTACAGGGATATAGGAATACAGGGACACGTGAATACAGGGGTACAAGATTACATGGATATAGGAATACAGGGACACGGGAATACAGGGGTACAAGATTACAGGGATATAGGAATACAGGGACACGTGAATACAGGGGTACAAGATTACAGGGATATCGGAATACAGGCATACGGGAATATAGGTGTACAAGATGACAGGGATATAGGAATACAGGGACACGGGAATATAGGAGTACAAGATTACAGGGATATAGGAACACAGGGACACGGGAATACAGGGGTACAAGATTACAGGGATATAGGAATACTGTGACACGGGAATATAGGGTACAAGATTACAGGGATATAGGAATACAAGGACACGGGAATATAGGGTACAAGATTCCAGGGATATAGGAATATAGGGACACGGGAATATAGGGGTACAAGATTACAGGGATATAGGAATACAGGGACACGGGATCTCGGGTACAAGATTACAGGGATATAGGAAAACAGGGACACAGGAATATAGGGGTACATGATTACAGGGATATAGGAATACAGGGACACGGGAACATAGGGTACAAGATTACAGGGATATAGGAATACAGTGACACGGAAATACAGAGGTACAAGATTACAGGGTATAGGAATACAGGTACACGGGAATATAGGGGTACAAAATTACAGGGATATAGGAATACAGGGACACGGGAATACAGGGGTACAAGATTACAAGGATATAGGAATACAGTGACATGGGAATATAGGGGTACAAGATTACAGGGATATAGGAATACAGTGACACGGGAATATAGGGGTACATGATTACAGGGATATAGGAATACAGTGACACGGGAATACAGGGGTCCAAGATTACAGGGATATAGGAATACAGGGACACTTGAATATAGGGGTACAAGATTACAAGGATATAGGAATACAGGGACACGGGAATATAGGGGTACATGATTACAGGGATATAGGAATACAGGGACACGTGAATATAGGGGTACAAGATTACAGGGATATAGGAATACAGGGACACGGGAATATAGGGGTACAAGATTACAAGGATATAGGAATACAGGGTCACGGGAAAAGAGGGTACAAGAATACAGGGATATAGGAATACAGTGACACGGGAATATAGGGTACAAGATTTAAGGGATATAGGAATACAGTCAAACGGGAATATAGGGCTACATGATTACAGGGATATAGGAATACAGTGACACGGGAATACAGGGGTACAAGATTACATGGATATAGGAATACAGGGACACGTGAATACAGGGGACAAGATTACAGGGATATAGGAATACAGGCATACGGGAATATAGGTGTACAAGATTACAGGGATATAGGAATACAGGGATACGGTAATATAGGGGTACAAGATTACAGGGATATAGGAATACAGGGACATTGGAATACATGGGTACCAGATTACACGGATATAGGAATTCAGGGACACGGGAATATAGGGGTACAAGTTTACAGGGATATAGGAATACAGGGACACGGGAATATAGGGATGCAAGATTACAGGGATATAGGAAAACAGCGACACGGGAATATAGGGTTACAAGATTAGAGGGATTATAGGAATACAGGGATAAGGGAATATAGGGGTACAAGATTACAGGGATAAAGGAAAACAGGGACACAGGAATATGGGGGTACAAGATTACAGGGATATAGGAATACAGGGACACGGGAATGTAGGAGTACAAGATTACAGGGATATAGGAACACAGGGACACGGGAATACAGGGGTACAAGATTACAGGGATATAGGAATACAAGGACACGGGAATATAGGGAACAAGATTCCAGGGATATAGGAATACAGGGATACGGGAATATAGGGTACAAGATTACAGGGATATATGAATATAGGGACACGGGAAAATAGGGGTACAAGATTACAGGGATATAGGAATACAGGGACACAGGAATATAGGGGTACAAAATTACAGGGATATAGGAATATAGGGGTACATGATTACAGGGATATGGGAATACAGGGACACGGGAATATAGGGGTACAAGATTACAGGGATATAGGAATACAGGGACACGCGAATATAGGGGTACAAGATTACAGGGATATTGGAATACAGGGACACGGGATCTCGGGTACAAGATTACAGGGATTTAGGAAAACAGGGACACGGGAATATAGGGGTACATGATTACAGAGATATAGGAATACAGGGACACGGGAATATAGGGGTACAAGATTACAGGGATATACGAATACAGTGACACGGGAATATAGGGTACAAGATTCCAGGGATATTGGAATACAGGGACACGGGATCTCGGGTACAAGATTACAGGGATTTAGGAAAACAGGGACACGGGAATATAGGGGTACATGATTACAGAGATATAGGAATACAGGGACACGTGAATACAGGGGTACAAGATTACAGGGATATCGGAATACAGGCATACGGGAATATAGGTGTACAAGATTACAGGGATATAGGAATACAGGGATATTGGAATATAGGGTAAAAGATTACAGGGATATAGGAATATAGGGACACGGGAATATAGGGGTACAAGATGACAGGGATATAGGAATACAGGGACACGGGAATATAGGAGTACAAGATTACAGGGATATAGGAACACAGGGACACGGGAATACAGGGGTACAAGATTACAGGGATATAGGAATACTGTGACACGGGAATACAGGGGTACAAGATTACAGGGATATCGGAATACAGGCATACGGGAATATAGGTGTACAAGATTACAGGGATATAGGAATACAGGGACACGGGAATATAGGGTACAAGATTCCAGGGATATAGGAATATAGGGACACGGGAATATAGGGGGACATGATTACAGGGATATAGGAATATAGGGACACGGGAATATAGGGGTACAAGATTACAGGGATATAGGAATACAGGGACACGGGATCTCGGGTACAAGATTACAGGGATATAGGAAAACAGGGAACGGGAATATAGGGGTACTTGATTACAGGGATATAGGAATACAGGGACACGGGAATACAGAGGTACAAGATTACAGGGATATAGGAATACAGGGACACGGGAATATAGGGGTACAAAATTACAGGGATATAGGAATACAGGGACACGGGAATACAGGGGTACAAGATTACAAGGATATAGGAATACAGTGACATGGGAATATAGGGGTACAAGATTACAGGGATATAGGAATACAGGGTCACGGGAAAAGAGGGTACAAGAATACAGGGATATAGGAATACAGTGACACGGGAATATAGGGGTACTTGATTACAGGGATATAGGAATACAGGGACACAGGAATATGGGGGTACAAGATTACAGGGATATAGGAATACAGGGACACGGGAATGTAGGAGTACAAGATTACAGGGATATAGGAACACAGGGACACGGGAATACAGGGGTACAAGATTACAGGGATATAGGAATACAAGGACACGGGAATATAGGGAACAAGATTCCAGGGATATAGGAATACAGGGATACGGGAATATAGGGTACAAGATTACAGGGATATATGAATATAGGGACACGGGAAAATAGGGGTACAAGATTACAGGGATATAGGAATACAGGGACACAGGAATATAGGGGTACAAAATTACAGGGATATAGGAATATAGGGGTACATGATTACAGGGATATGGGAATACAGGGACACGGGAATATAGGGGTACAAGATTACAGGGATATAGGAATACAGGGACACGCGAATATAGGGGTACAAGATTACAGGGATATTGGAATACAGGGACACGGGATCTCGGGTACAAGATTACAGGGATTTAGGAAAACAGGGACACGGGAATATAGGGGTACATGATTACAGAGATATAGGAATACAGGGACACGGGAATATAGGGGTACAAGATTACAGGGATATACGAATACAGTGACACGGGAATATAGGGTACAAGATTCCAGGGATATAGGAATACAATCAAACGGGAATATAGGGCTACATGATTACAGGGATATAGGAATACAGTGACACGGGAATACAGGGGTACAAGATTACATGGATATAGGAATACAGGTACACGTGAATACAGGGGACAAGATTACAGGGATATAGGAATACAGGCATACGGGAATATAGGTGTACATGATTACAGGGATATAGGAATACAGGGATACGGTAATATAGGGTACAAGATTACAGGGATATAGGAATACAGGGACATGGGAATACATGGGTACCAGATTACACGGATATAGGAATTCAGGGATACGGGAATATAGGGGTACAAGTTTACAGGGATATAGGAATACAGGGACACGGGAATATAGGGATGCAAGATTACAGGGATATAGGAAAACAGCGACACGGGAATATAGGGTTACAAGATTAGAGGGATATAGGAATACAGGGATAAGGGAATATAGGGGTACACGATTACAGGGATAAAGGAAAACAGGGACACAGGAATATGGGGGTACAAGATTACAGTGATATAGAAATACAGGGACACGGGAATAGAGGGGTACAAGATTACAGGGATATAGGAATACAGGGAATTGGGAATATAGGGGTACAAGATTACAGGGATATAGGAATACAGGAACACGGGAATATAGGGGTACAAGATTACAGGGATATAGGAATACAGGGACACTGGAATATAGGGGTACAAGATTACAGGGTATAGGAATACAGGTACACGGGAATATAGGGGTACAAGATTACAGGGAGATAGGAATACAGGGATACGGGAATATAGGGGTAAAAGATTACAGGGATATAGGAATACAGGGGCACGGGAATATAGGGGTACAAGATTACAGGGACATATGAATACAGGAATACGGGAATATAGGGGGACATGATTACAGGGATATAGGAAAACAGAGACACGGGAATATTGGGGTACAAGATTACAGGGATATAGGAATACAGGGATACGGGAATATGGGGTACAAGATTACAGGGACATATGAATACAGGAATACGGGAATATAGGGGGACATGATTACAGGGATATAGGAAAACAGAGACACGGGAATATTGGGGTACAAGATTACAGGGATATAGGAATACAGGGACACGGGAATATAGGGTACAAGATTTAAGGGATATAGGAATACAGTCAAACGGGAATATAGGGGTACATGATTAAAGGGATATGGGAATACAGGGATACGTGAATATAGGGGTACAAGATTACAGGGATATAGGAATACAGGAACACGGGAATATAGGGGTACAAGATTACAGGGATATAGGAATACAGGGACACGGGAATATAGGGGTACAGGATTACAGGGATATAGGAATAAAGGGACACGTGAATACAGGGGTACAAGATTACAGGGATATAGGAATACAGGGATACGGGAATATAGGGTACAAGATTACAGGGATAATAGGAATATAGGGACACGGGAATATAGGGGTACAAGATTACAGGGATATAGGAATACAGGGACACGGGAATGTAGGAGTACAAGATTACAGGGATATAGGAACACAGGGACACGGGAATACAGGGGTACAAGATTACAGGGATATAGGAATACAAGGACACGGGAATATAGGGTACAAGATTCCAGGGATATAGGAATACAGGGATACGGGAATATAGGGTACAAGATTACAGGGATATATGAATATAGGGACACGGGAAAATAGGGGTACAAGATTACAGGGATATAGGAATACAGGGACACAGGAATATAGGGGTACAAAATTACAGGGATATAGGAATATAGGGGTACATGATTACAGGGATATGGGAATACAGGGACATGGGAATATAGGGGTACAAGATTACAGGGATATAGGAATACAGGGACACGCGAATATAGGGGTACAAGATTACAGGGATATAGGAATACAGGGACACGCGAATATAGGGGTACAAGATTACAGGGATATAGGAATACAGTGACACGGGAATATAGGGGTACAAGATTACATGGATATAGGAATACAGGGACACGTGAATACAGGGGTACAACATTACTGGGATATCGGAATACAGGCATACGGGAATATAGGTGTACAAGATTACAGGGATATAGGAATACAGGGATACGGGAATATAGGGTAAAAGATTACAGGGATATAGGAATATAGGGACACGGGAATATAGGGGTACAAGATGACAGGGATATAGGAATACAGGGACATGGGAATATAGGAGTACAAGATTACAGGGATATTGGAATACAGGGACACGGGATCTCGGGTACAAGATTACAGGGATATAGGAAAACAGGGACACGGGAATATATGGGTACAAGATTACAGGGATATAGGAATACAGGGACACATGAATACAGGGGTACAAGATTACAGGGATATAGGAATACAGGCATACGGGAATATAGGTGTACAAGATTACAGGGATATAGGAATACAGTGACACGGGAATACAGGGGTACAAGATTACAGGGATATAGGAATACAGGGACACGTGAATACAGGGGTACAAGATTACATGGATATAGGAATACAGGGACACGGGAATACAGGGGTACAAGATTACAGGGATATAGGAATACAGGGACACGTGAATACAGGGGTACAAGATTACAGGGATATCGGAATACAGGCATACGGGAATATAGGTGTACAAGATTACAGGGATATAGGAATACAGGGATACGGGAATAAAGGGTAAAAGATTACAGGGATATAGGAATATAGGGACACGGGAATATAGGGGTACAAGATGACAGGGATATAGGAATACAGGGACACGGGAATATAGGAGTACAAGATTACAGGGATATAGGAACACAGGGACACGGGAATACAGGGGTACAAGATTACAGGGATATAGGAATACTGTGACACGGGAATATAGGGTACAAGATTACAGGGATATAGGAATACAAGGACACGGGAATATAGGGTACAAGATTCCAGGGATATAGGAATATAGGGACACGGGAATATAGGGGTACAAGATTACAGGGATATAGGAATACAGGGACACGGGATCTCGGGTACAAGATTACAGGGATATAGGAAAACAGGGACACAGGAATATAGGGGTACATGATTACAGGGATATAGGAATACAGGGACACGGGAACATAGGGTACAAGATTACAGGGATATAGGAATACAGTGACACGGAAATACAGAGGTACAAGATTACAGGGTATAGGAATACAGGTACACGGGAATATAGGGGTACAAAATTACAGGGATATAGGAATACAGGGACACGGGAATACAGGGGTACAAGATTACAAGGATATAGGAATACAGTGACATGGGAATATAGGGGTACAAGATTACAGGGATATAGGAATACAGTGACACGGGAATATAGGGGTACATGATTACAGGGATATAGGAATACAGTGACACGGGAATACAGGGGTCCAAGATTACAGGGATATAGGAATACAGGGACACTTGAATATAGGGGTACAAGATTACAAGGATATAGGAATACAGGGACACGGGAATATAGGGGTACATGATTACAGGGATATAGGAATACAGGGACACGTGAATATAGGGGTACAAGATTACAGGGATATAGGAATACAGGGACACGGGAATATAGGGGTACAAGATTACAAGGATATAGGAATACAGGGTCACGGGAAAAGAGGGTACAAGAATACAGGGATATAGGAATACAGTGACACGGGAATATAGGGTACAAGATTTAAGGGATATAGGAATACAGTCAAACGGGAATATAGGGCTACATGATTACAGGGATTTAGGAATACAGTGACACGGGAATACAGGGGTACAAGATTACATGGATATAGGAATACAGGGACACGTGAATACAGGGGACAAGATTACAGGGATATAGGAATACAGGCATACGGGAATATAGGTGTACAAGATTACAGGGATATAGGAATACAGGGATACGGTAATATAGGGGTACAAGATTACAGGGATATAGGAATACAGGGACATTGGAATACATGGGTACCAGATTACACGGATATAGGAATTCAGGGACACGGGAATATAGGGGTACAAGTTTACAGGGATATAGGAATACAGGGACACGGGAATATAGGGATGCAAGATTACAGGGATATAGGAAAACAGCGACACGGGAATATAGGGTTACAAGATTAGAGGGATTATAGGAATACAGGGATAAGGGAATATAGGGGTACAAGATTACAGGGATAAAGGAAAACAGGGACACAGGAATATGGGGGTACAAGATTACAGGGATATAGGAATACAGGGACACGGGAATGTAGGAGTACAAGATTACAGGGATATAGGAACACAGGGACACGGGAATACAGGGGTACAAGATTACAGGGATATAGGAATACAAGGACACGGGAATATAGGGAACAAGATTCCAGGGATATAGGAATACAGGGATACGGGAATATAGGGTACAAGATTACAGGGATATATGAATATAGGGACACGGGAAAATAGGGGTACAAGATTACAGGGATATAGGAATACAGGGACACAGGAATATAGGGGTACAAAATTACAGGGATATAGGAATATAGGGGTACATGATTACAGGGATATGGGAATACAGGGACACGGGAATATAGGGGTACAAGATTACAGGGATATAGGAATACAGGGACACGCGAATATAGGGGTACAAGATTACAGGGATATTGGAATACAGGGACACGGGATCTCGGGTACAAGATTACAGGGATTTAGGAAAACAGGGACACGGGAATATAGGGGTACATGATTACAGAGATATAGGAATACAGGGACACGGGAATATAGGGGTACAAGATTACAGGGATATACGAATACAGTGACACGGGAATATAGGGTACAAGATTCCAGGGATATTGGAATACAGGGACACGGGATCTCGGGTACAAGATTACAGGGATTTAGGAAAACAGGGACACGGGAATATAGGGGTACATGATTACAGAGATATAGGAATACAGGGACACGTGAATACAGGGGTACAAGATTACAGGGATATCGGAATACAGGCATACGGGAATATAGGTGTACAAGATTACAGGGATATAGGAATACAGGGATATTGGAATATAGGGTAAAAGATTACAGGGATATAGGAATATAGGGACACGGGAATATAGGGGTACAAGATGACAGGGATATAGGAATACAGGGACACGGGAATATAGGAGTACAAGATTACAGGGATATAGGAACACAGGGACACGGGAATACAGGGGTACAAGATTACAGGGATATAGGAATACTGTGACACGGGAATACAGGGGTACAAGATTACAGGGATATCGGAATACAGGCATACGGGAATATAGGTGTACAAGATTACAGGGATATAGGAATACAGGGACACGGGAATATAGGGTACAAGATTCCAGGGATATAGGAATATAGGGACACGGGAATATAGGGGGACATGATTACAGGGATATAGGAATATAGGGACACGGGAATATAGGGGTACAAGATTACAGGGATATAGGAATACAGGGACACGGGATCTCGGGTACAAGATTACAGGGATATAGGAAAACAGGGAACGGGAATATAGGGGTACTTGATTACAGGGATATAGGAATACAGGGACACGGGAATACAGAGGTACAAGATTACAGGGATATAGGAATACAGGGACACGGGAATATAGGGGTACAAAATTACAGGGATATAGGAATACAGGGACACGGGAATACAGGGGTACAAGATTACAAGGATATAGGAATACAGTGACATGGGAATATAGGGGTACAAGATTACAGGGATATAGGAATACAGGGTCACGGGAAAAGAGGGTACAAGAATACAGGGATATAGGAATACAGTGACACGGGAATATAGGGGTACTTGATTACAGGGATATAGGAATACAGGGACACAGGAATATGGGGGTACAAGATTACAGGGAT
The DNA here is from genome assembly GCF_037043375.1 of Chiloscyllium plagiosum. NCBI lineage: Eukaryota > Metazoa > Chordata > Chondrichthyes > Orectolobiformes > Hemiscylliidae > Chiloscyllium > Chiloscyllium plagiosum. Next base: position 41,600,101 of record NW_028270179.1, read on the forward strand.
ATAGGAATACAGGGACACGGGAATGTAGGAGTACAAGATTACAGGGATATAGGAACACAGGGACACGGGAATACAGGGGTACAAGATTACAGGGATATAGGAATACAAGGACACGGGAATATAGGGAACAAGATTCCAGGGATATAGGAATACAGGGATACGGGAATATAGGGTACAAGATTACAGGGATATATGAATATAGGGACACGGGAAAATAGGGGTACAAGATTACAGGGATATAGGAATACAGGGACACAGGAATATAGGGGTACAAAATTACAGGGATATAGGAATATAGGGGTACATGATTACAGGGATATGGGAATACAGGGACACGGGAATATAGGGGTACAAGATTACAGGGATATAGGAATACAGGGACACGCGAATATAGGGGTACAAGATTACAGGGATATTGGAATACAGGGACACGGGATCTCGGGTACAAGATTACAGGGATTTAGGAAAACAGGGACACGGGAATATAGGGGTACATGATTACAGAGATATAGGAATACAGGGACACGGGAATATAGGGGTACAAGATTACAGGGATATACGAATACAGTGACACGGGAATATAGGGTACAAGATTCCAGGGATATAGGAATACAATCAAACGGGAATATAGGGCTACATGATTACAGGGATATAGGAATACAGTGACACGGGAATACAGGGGTACAAGATTACATGGATATAGGAATACAGGTACACGTGAATACAGGGGACAAGATTACAGGGATATAGGAATACAGGCATACGGGAATATAGGTGTACATGATTACAGGGATATAGGAATACAGGGATACGGTAATATAGGGTACAAGATTACAGGGATATAGGAATACAGGGACATGGGAATACATGGGTACCAGATTACACGGATATAGGAATTCAGGGATACGGGAATATAGGGGTACAAGTTTACAGGGATATAGGAATACAGGGACACGGGAATATAGGGATGCAAGATTACAGGGATATAGGAAAACAGCGACACGGGAATATAGGGTTACAAGATTAGAGGGATATAGGAATACAGGGATAAGGGAATATAGGGGTACACGATTACAGGGATAAAGGAAAACAGGGACACAGGAATATGGGGGTACAAGATTACAGTGATATAGAAATACAGGGACACGGGAATAGAGGGGTACAAGATTACAGGGATATAGGAATACAGGGAATTGGGAATATAGGGGTACAAGATTACAGGGATATAGGAATACAGGAACACGGGAATATAGGGGTACAAGATTACAGGGATATAGGAATACAGGGACACTGGAATATAGGGGTACAAGATTACAGGGTATAGGAATACAGGTACACGGGAATATAGGGGTACAAGATTACAGGGAGATAGGAATACAGGGATACGGGAATATAGGGGTAAAAGATTACAGGGATATAGGAATACAGGGGCACGGGAATATAGGGGTACAAGATTACAGGGACATATGAATACAGGAATACGGGAATATAGGGGGACATGATTACAGGGATATAGGAAAACAGAGACACGGGAATATTGGGGTACAAGATTACAGGGATATAGGAATACAGGGATACGGGAATATGGGGTACAAGATTACAGGGACATATGAATACAGGAATACGGGAATATAGGGGGACATGATTACAGGGATATAGGAAAACAGAGACACGGGAATATTGGGGTACAAGATTACAGGGATATAGGAATACAGGGACACGGGAATATAGGGTACAAGATTTAAGGGATATAGGAATACAGTCAAACGGGAATATAGGGGTACATGATTAAAGGGATATGGGAATACAGGGATACGTGAATATAGGGGTACAAGATTACAGGGATATAGGAATACAGGAACACGGGAATATAGGGGTACAAGATTACAGGGATATAGGAATACAGGGACACGGGAATATAGGGGTACAGGATTACAGGGATATAGGAATAAAGGGACACGTGAATACAGGGGTACAAGATTACAGGGATATAGGAATACAGGGATACGGGAATATAGGGTACAAGATTACAGGGATAATAGGAATATAGGGACACGGGAATATAGGGGTACAAGATTACAGGGATATAGGAATACAGGGACACGGGAATGTAGGAGTACAAGATTACAGGGATATAGGAACACAGGGACACGGGAATACAGGGGTACAAGATTACAGGGATATAGGAATACAAGGACACGGGAATATAGGGTACAAGATTCCAGGGATATAGGAATACAGGGATACGGGAATATAGGGTACAAGATTACAGGGATATAGGAATATAGGGACACGGGAAAATAGGGGTACAAGATTACAGGGATATAGGAATACAGGGACACAGGAATATAGGGGTACAAAATTACAGGGATATAGGAATATAGGGGTACATGATTACAGGGATATGGGAATACAGGGACATGGGAATATAGGGGTACAAGATTACAGGGATATAGGAATACAGGGACACGCGAATATAGGGGTACAAGATTACAGGGATATAGGAATACAGGGACACGCGAATATAGGGGTACAAGATTACAGGGATATAGGAATACAGTGACACGGGAATATAGGGGTACAAGATTACATGGATATAGGAATACAGGGACACGTGAATACAGGGGTACAACATTACTGGGATATCGGAATACAGGCATACGGGAATATAGGTGTACAAGATTACAGGGATATAGGAATACAGGGATACGGGAATATAGGGTAAAAGATTACAGGGATATAGGAATATAGGGACACGGGAATATAGGGGTACAAGATGACAGGGATATAGGAATACAGGGACATGGGAATATAGGAGTACAAGATTACAGGGATATTGGAATACAGGGACACGGGATCTCGGGTACAAGATTACAGGGATATAGGAAAACAGGGACACGGGAATATATGGGTACAAGATTACAGGGATATAGGAATACAGGGACACATGAATACAGGGGTACAAGATTACAGGGATATAGGAATACAGGCATACGGGAATATAGGTGTACAAGATTACAGGGATATAGGAATACAGTGACACGGGAATACAGGGGTACAAGATTACAGGGATATAGGAATACAGGGACACGTGAATACAGGGGTACAAGATTACATGGATATAGGAATACAGGGACACGGGAATACAGGGGTACAAGATTACAGGGATATAGGAATACAGGGACACGTGAATACAGGGGTACAAGATTACAGGGATATCGGAATACAGGCATACGGGAATATAGGTGTACAAGATTACAGGGATATAGGAATACAGGGATACGGGAATAAAGGGTAAAAGATTACAGGGATATAGGAATATAGGGACACGGGAATATAGGGGTACAAGATGACAGGGATATAGGAATACAGGGACACGGGAATATAGGAGTACAAGATTACAGGGATATAGGAACACAGGGACACGGGAATACAGGGGTACAAGATTACAGGGATATAGGAATACTGTGACACGGGAATATAGGGTACAAGATTACAGGGATATAGGAATACAAGGACACGGGAATATAGGGTACAAGATTCCAGGGATATAGGAATATAGGGACACGGGAATATAGGGGTACAAGATTACAGGGATATAGGAATACAGGGACACGGGATCTCGGGTACAAGATTACAGGGATATAGGAAAACAGGGACACAGGAATATAGGGGTACATGATTACAGGGATATAGGAATACAGGGACACGGGAACATAGGGTACAAGATTACAGGGATATAGGAATACAGTGACACGGAAATACAGAGGTACAAGATTACAGGGTATAGGAATACAGGTACACGGGAATATAGGGGTACAAAATTACAGGGATATAGGAATACAGGGACACGGGAATACAGGGGTACAAGATTACAAGGATATAGGAATACAGTGACATGGGAATATAGGGGTACAAGATTACAGGGATATAGGAATACAGTGACACGGGAATATAGGGGTACATGATTACAGGGATATAGGAATACAGTGACACGGGAATACAGGGGTCCAAGATTACAGGGATATAGGAATACAGGGACACTTGAATATAGGGGTACAAGATTACAAGGATATAGGAATACAGGGACACGGGAATATAGGGGTACATGATTACAGGGATATAGGAATACAGGGACACGTGAATATAGGGGTACAAGATTACAGGGATATAGGAATACAGGGACACGGGAATATAGGGGTACAAGATTACAAGGATATAGGAATACAGGGTCACGGGAAAAGAGGGTACAAGAATACAGGGATATAGGAATACAGTGACACGGGAATATAGGGTACAAGATTTAAGGGATATAGGAATACAGTCAAACGGGAATATAGGGCTACATGATTACAGGGATTTAGGAATACAGTGACACGGGAATACAGGGGTACAAGATTACATGGATATAGGAATACAGGGACACGTGAATACAGGGGACAAGATTACAGGGATATAGGAATACAGGCATACGGGAATATAGGTGTACAAGATTACAGGGATATAGGAATACAGGGATACGGTAATATAGGGGTACAAGATTACAGGGATATAGGAATACAGGGACATTGGAATACATGGGTACCAGATTACACGGATATAGGAATTCAGGGACACGGGAATATAGGGGTACAAGTTTACAGGGATATAGGAATACAGGGACACGGGAATATAGGGATGCAAGATTACAGGGATATAGGAAAACAGCGACACGGGAATATAGGGTTACAAGATTAGAGGGATTATAGGAATACAGGGATAAGGGAATATAGGGGTACAAGATTACAGGGATAAAGGAAAACAGGGACACAGGAATATGGGGGTACAAGATTACAGGGATATAGGAATACAGGGACACGGGAATGTAGGAGTACAAGATTACAGGGATATAGGAACACAGGGACACGGGAATACAGGGGTACAAGATTACAGGGATATAGGAATACAAGGACACGGGAATATAGGGAACAAGATTCCAGGGATATAGGAATACAGGGATACGGGAATATAGGGTACAAGATTACAGGGATATATGAATATAGGGACACGGGAAAATAGGGGTACAAGATTACAGGGATATAGGAATACAGGGACACAGGAATATAGGGGTACAAAATTACAGGGATATAGGAATATAGGGGTACATGATTACAGGGATATGGGAATACAGGGACACGGGAATATAGGGGTACAAGATTACAGGGATATAGGAATACAGGGACACGCGAATATAGGGGTACAAGATTACAGGGATATTGGAATACAGGGACACGGGATCTCGGGTACAAGATTACAGGGATTTAGGAAAACAGGGACACGGGAATATAGGGGTACATGATTACAGAGATATAGGAATACAGGGACACGGGAATATAGGGGTACAAGATTACAGGGATATACGAATACAGTGACACGGGAATATAGGGTACAAGATTCCAGGGATATTGGAATACAGGGACACGGGATCTCGGGTACAAGATTACAGGGATTTAGGAAAACAGGGACACGGGAATATAGGGGTACATGATTACAGAGATATAGGAATACAGGGACACGTGAATACAGGGGTACAAGATTACAGGGATATCGGAATACAGGCATACGGGAATATAGGTGTACAAGATTACAGGGATATAGGAATACAGGGATATTGGAATATAGGGTAAAAGATTACAGGGATATAGGAATATAGGGACACGGGAATATAGGGGTACAAGATGACAGGGATATAGGAATACAGGGACACGGGAATATAGGAGTACAAGATTACAGGGATATAGGAACACAGGGACACGGGAATACAGGGGTACAAGATTACAGGGATATAGGAATACTGTGACACGGGAATACAGGGGTACAAGATTACAGGGATATCGGAATACAGGCATACGGGAATATAGGGTACAAGATTCCAGGGATATAGGAATATAGGGACACGGGAATATAGGGGGACATGATTACAGGGATATAGGAATATAGGGACACGGGAATATAGGGGTACAAGATTACAGGGATATAGGAATACAGGGACACGGGATCTCGGGTACAAGATTACAGGGATATAGGAAAACAGGGACACGGGAATATAGGGGTACTTGATTACAGGGATATAGGAATACAGGGACACGGGAATACAGAGGTACAAGATTACAGGGATATAGGAATACAGGGACACGGGAATATAGGGGTACAAAATTACAGGGATATAGGAATACAGGGACACGGGAATACAGGGGTACAAGATTACAAGGATATAGGAATACAGTGACATGGGAATATAGGGGTACAAGATTACAGGGATATAGGAATACAGGGTCACGGGAAAAGAGGGTACAAGAATACAGGGATATAGGAATACAGTGACACGGGAATATAGGGGTACATGATTACAGGGATATAGGAATACAGGGACACGTGAATATAGGGGTACAAGATTACAGGGATATAGGAATACAGGGACACGGGAATATAGGGGTACAAGGTTACAAGGATATAGGAATACAGGGTCACGGGAAAAGAGGGTACAAGAATACAGGGATATAGGAATACAGTGACACGGGAATATAGAGGTACAAGATTACCGGGATATAGGAATACAGGGACACGGGAATATAGGGTACAAGATTTAAGGGATATAGGAATACAATCAAACGGGAATATAGGGCTACATGATTACAGGGATATAGGAATACAGTGACACGGGAATACAGGGGTACAAGATTACATGGATATAGGAATACAGGTACACGTGAATACAGGGGACAAGATTACAGGGATATAGGAATACAGGCATACGGGAATATAGGTGTACATGATTACAGGGATATAGGAATACAGGGATACGGTAATATAGGGTACAAGATTACAGGGATATAGGAATACAGGGACATGGGAATACATGGGTACCAGATTACACGGATATAGGAATTCAGGGATACGGGAATATAGGGGTACAAGTTTACAGGGATATAGGAATACAGGGACACGGGAATATAGGGATGCAAGATTACAGGGATATAGGAAAACAGCGACACGGGAATATAGGGTTACAAGATTAGAGGGATATAGGAATACAGGGATAAGGGAATATAGGGGTACACGATTACAGGGATAAAGGAAAACAGGGACACAGGAATATGGGGGTACAAGATTACAGTGATATAGAAATACAGGGACACGGGAATAGAGGGGTACAAGATTACAGGGATATAGGAATACAGGGAATTGGGAATATAGGGGTACAAGATTACAGGGATATAGGAATACAGGAACACGGGAATATAGGGGTACAAGATTACAGGGATATAGGAATACAGGGACACTGGAATATAGGGGTACAAGATTACAGGGTATAGGAATACAGGTACACGGGAATATAGGGGTACAAGATTACAGGGAGATAGGAATACAGGGATACGGGAATATAGGGGTAAAAGATTACAGGGATATAGGAATACAGGGGCACGGGAATATAGGGGTACAAGATTACAGGGATATAGGAATACAGGGATACGGGAATATGGGGTACAAGATTACAGGGACATATGAATACAGGAATACGGGAATATAGGGGGACATGATTACAGGGATATAGGAAAACAGAGACACGGGAATATTGGGGTACAAGATTACAGGGATATAGGAATACAGGGACACGGGAATATAGGGTACAAGATTTAAGGGATATAGGAATACAGTCAAACGTGAATATAGGGGTACATGATTAAAGGGATATGGGAATACAGGGATACGTGAATATAGGGGTACAAGATTACAGGGATATAGGAATACAGGAACACGGGAATATAGGGGTACAAGATTACAGGGATATAGGAATACAGGGACACGGGAATATAGGGGTACAGGATTACAGGGATATAGGAATACAGGGACACGTGAATACAGGGGTACAAGATTACAGGGATATAGGAATACAGGGATACGGGAATATAGGGTACAAGATTACAGGGATAATAGGAATATAGGGACACGGGAATATAGGGGTACAAGATTACAGGGATATAGGAATACAGGGACACGGGAATGTAGGAGTACAAGATTACAGGGATATAGGAACACAGGGACACGGGAATACAGGGGTACAAGATTACAGGGATATAGGAATACAAGGACACGGGAATATAGGGTACAAGATTCCAGGGATATAGGAATACAGGGATACGGGAATATAGGGTACAAGATTACAGGGATATAGGAATATAGGGACACGGGAAAATAGGGGTACAAGATTACAGGGATATAGGAATACAGGGACACAGGAATATAGGGGTACAAAATTACAGGGATATAGGAATATAGGGGTACATGATTACAGGGATATGGGAATACAGGGACATGGGAATATAGGGGTACAAGATTACAGGGATATAGGAATACAGGGACACGCGAATATAGGGGTACAAGATTACAGGGATATAGGAATACAGTGACACGGGAATATAGGGGTACATGATTACAGGGATATAGGAATACAGGGACACGGGAATACAGGGGTACAAGATTACATGGATATAGGAATACAGGGACACGTGAATACAGGGGTACAACATTACTGGGATATCGGAATACAGGCATACGGGAATATAGGTGTACAAGATTACAGGGATATAGGAATACAGGGATACGGGAATATAGGGTAAAAGATTACAGGGATATAGGAATATAGGGACACGGGAATATAGGGGTACAAGATGACAGGGATATAGGAATACAGGGACATGGGAATATAGGAGTACAAGATTACAGGGATATAGGAACACAGGGACACGGGAATACAGGGGTACAAGATTACAGGGATATAGGAATACTGTGACACGGGAATATAGGGTACAAGATTCCAGGGATATAGGAATATAGGGACACGGGAATATAGGGGGACATGATTACAGGGATATAGGAATATAGGGACACGGGAATATTGGGGTACAAGATTACAGCGATATAGGAATACAGGGACACGGGAATATAGGGGTACAAGATTACAGGGTTATAGGAATACAGGGACACGGGATCTCGGGTACAAGATTACAGGGATATAGGAAAACAGGGACACGGGAATATAGGGGTACATGATTACAGGGATATAGGAATACAGGGACACGGGAATATAGGGTACAAGATTACAGGGATATAGGAATACAGTGACACGGGAATATAGGGGTACATGATTACAGGGATATAGGAATACAGTGACACGGGAATACAGGGGTACAAGATTACAGGGATATAGGAATACAGTGACACGGGAATATAGGGTACAAGATTTAAGGGATATAGGAATACAGTCAAACGGGAATATAGGGGTACATGATTACAGGGATATAGGAATACAGTGACACGGGAATACAGGGGTACAAGATTACAGGGATATAGGAATACAGGCATACGGGAATATAGGTGTACAAGATTACAGGGATATAGGAATACAGGGATACGGGAATATAGGGTACAAGATTACAGGGATATAGGAATATAGGGACACGGGAATACAGGGGTACAAGATTACAGGGATATAGGAATACAGGGACACGTGAATACAGCGGTACAAGATTACAGGGATATAGGAATACAGGGACACGGGAATGTAGGAGTACAAGATTACAGGGATATAGGAACACAGGGACACGGGAATACAGGGGTACAAGATTACAGGGATATAGGAATACAGTGACACGGGAATATAGGGTACAAGATTACAGGGATATAGGAATACAAGGACACGGGAATATAGAGTACAAGATTACAGGGATATAGGAATATAGGGACACGGGAATATAGGGGTACAAGATTACAGGGATATAGGAATACAGGGACACAGGAATATAGGGTTACAAAATTACAGGGATATAGGAATATAGGGGTACATGATTACAGGGATATAGGAATACAGGGACACGGGAATATAGGGGTACAATATTACAGGGATATAGGAGGTGGGGGTGGTGTCTATAGGGTTAGTAATACTCACAGGGTGAGAGTGGTGTCTATAGGGTTATTAATACTCACAAGGTGAGTGCGGTGTGTATAGGGTTAGTAATACCTACGGGGTGAGGGTGGTGTCTATAGGGTTAGTAATACTCACAGGGTGAGGGTGGTGTCTATAGGGTTATTAATACTCACAAGGTGAGTGCGGTGTGTATAGGGTTAGTAATACCTACGGGGTGAGGGTGGTGTCTATAGGGTTAGTAATACTCACAGGGTGAGGGTGGTGTCTATAGGGTTATTAATACTCACAAGGTGAGTGCGGTGTGTATAGGGTTAGTAATACCTCCGGGGTGAGGGTGGTGTCTATAGGGTTAGTAATACTCACAGGGTGAGGGTGGTGTCTATAGGGTTATTAATACTCACAAGGTGAGTGCGGTGTGTATAGGGTTAGTAATACCCACGGTGTGAGGGTGGTGTCTATAGGGTTAGTAATACCCACGGGGTGAGGGTGGTGTCTATAGGTTTATTATTACCCACGGGGTGAGGGTGGTGTCAATAGGATTATTAATGCCCACGGTGTGAGGGTGGTATCTATCGGGTTATTAATGCCCATGGGGTGAGGGTGGTGTCTATAGGGTATTAATGCCCACGGGGTGAGGGTGATGTCTATAGGGTTATTAATGCCCACAGGGTGAGGGTGGTGTCTATAGGGTTATTAATGCCCATGGGATGTGGGTGGTGTCTATAGGGTTAGTAATACCCACAGGGTGAGGGCGGTGTCTATAGGGTTATTAATACCCACAAGGTGAGTGCGGTGTCTATAGGGTTAGTAATACCCACGGTGTGACGGCTGTGTCTATATGGTTATTAATACCCACGGGGTGAGGGCGGTCTCTATAGGGTTAGTAATACTCACGTGGTGCGGGCGGTGTCTATAGGGTTAGTAATACTCACGGGGTGAGGGTGGTGTCTATATGGTTATTAATACCCACGGGGTGAGGGCGGTCTCTATAGGGTTAGTAATACTCACGTGGTGCGGGCGGTGTCTATAGGGTTAGTAATACTCACGGGGTGAGGGCGGTCTCTATAGGGTTAGTAATACCCATGGGGTGAGGGTGATATCTATAGGGTTATTAATACCCACGGGGTGAGGGCGGTCTCTATAGGGTTAGTAATACCCATGGGGTGAGGGTGATATCTATAGGGTTATTAATACCCACGGGGTGAGGGCGGTCTCTATAGGGTTAGTAATACCCATGGGGTGAGGGTGATATCTATAGGGTTATTAATACCCACGGGGTGAGGGCGGTCTCTATAGGATTATTAATACCCATGGGGTGAGGGCGGTGTCTATAGGATTATTAATACCCATGGGGTGAGGGCGGTGTCTATAGGGTTATTAATACCCACGGGGTGAGGGTGGTGTCTATAGGGTTATTAATACGCACGGGGTGAGGGCGGTGTCAATAGGATTATTAATGCCCACGGTGTGAGGGTGGTATCTGTCGGGTTATTAATGCCCATGGGGTGAGGGCGGTGTCTATAGGGTTAGTAATACCCACGGGGTGGTGTCTATATGGTATTAATGCCCACGGGGTGAGGGTGATGTCTATAGGGTTATTAATGCCCACGGGGTGAGGGTGATGTCTATAGGGTTATTAATGCCCATGGGATGAGGGTGGTGTCTATAGGGTTAGTAATACCCACAGGGTGAGGGCGGTGTCTATAGGGTTAGTAATGCCCACGGAGTGAGGGTGGTGTCTATAGGGTTAGTAATACCCACAGGGTGAGGGCGGTGTCTATAGGGTTAGTAATACCCACAGGGTGAGGGCGGTGTCTATAGGGTTAGTAATACCCACAGGGTGAGGGCGGTGTCTATAGGGTTAGTAATGCCCACGGGGTGAGGGCGGTGTCTATAGGGTTAGTAATACCTACGGAGTGAGGGTGGTGTCTATAGGGTTAGTAATGCCCACGGGCTGAGGGCGGTGTCTATAGGGTTATTAATACCCACGGGGTGAGGGTGGTGTCTATAGGGTTAGTAATACCCACAGGCTGAGGGCGGTGTCTATAGGGTTATTAATACCCACGGGGTGAGGGTGGTGTCTATAGGGTTAGTAATACCCACAGGGTGTCTTTAACGGATAATATGTTTCCTCATTTTTGCTAAGTCAGCTCTTGTCCGAAACAATCCCAAACTAATATGAATTCATTTACTCTGTATCAGAATTTATAATTTGCAGAAACAACATTAATTCACCTATATCCCACAGTGTTGGCGCTGTCTATAGGGTGATGGTGCTGTCTATAGAGTGATGGTGTTGTCTATAGGGTGTTGGCGCTGTCTATAGGGTGATGGTGTTGTCTGTAGGGTGTTGGCGCTGTCTATAGGGTGTTGGTGCTGTCTATAGGGTGATGGTGTTGTCTGTAGGGTGTCGGCGCTGTCTATAGGGTGTTGGCGCTGTCTATAGGGTGATGGTGCTGTCTATAGGGTGATGGTGCTGTCTATAGGGTGTTGGTGCTGTCTATAGGGTTATTAATACCCACGGGGTGATGGCGGTGTCTATAGGGTTAGTAATACCCACGGGGTGAGGCTTCTGTCTATAGGGTTATTAATACCCACGGGGTGAGGGCGGTGTCTATAGGGTTATTAATACGCACGGGGTGAGGGTGGTGTTTATAGGGTTAGTAATACCCACGGAGTGAGAGTGGTGTCTATAGGGTTAGTAATACCCACAGGGTGAGGGTGGTGTCAATAGGATTATTAATGCCCACGGTGTGAGGGTGGTATCTGTCGGGTTATTAATGCCCATGGGGTGAGGGCGGTGTCTATAGGGTTAGTAATACCCATGGGGTGAGGGTGGTGTCTATATGGTATTAATGCCCACGGGGTGAGGGTGATGTCTATAGGGTTATTAATGCCCACGGGGTGAGGATGGTGTCTATAGGGTTATTAATGCCCATGGGATGAGGGTGGTGTCTATAGGGTTAGTAATACCCACAGGGTGAGGGCGGTGTCTATAGGGTTAGTAATGCCCACGGGGTGAGGGCGGTGTCTATAGGGTTATTAATACCCACGGAGTGAGGGTGCTGTCTATAGGGTTAGTAATGCCCACGGGGTGAGGGCGGTGTCTATAGGGTTAGTAATACCCACGGGGTGAGGGTGGTGTCTATAGGGTTATTAATACCCACGGGGTGAGGGTGGTGTCTATAGGGTTAGTAATACCCACAGGGTGTCTTTAACGGATAATATGTTTCCTCATTTTTGCTAAGTCAGCTCTTGTCCGAAACAATCCCAAACTAATATGAATTCATTTACTCTGTATCAGAATTTATAATTTGCAGAAACAACATTAATTCACCTATATCCCACAGTGTTGGCGCTGTCTATAGGGTGATGGTGCTGTCTATAGAGTGATGGTGTTGTCTATAGGGTGTTGGCGCTGTCTATAGGGTGATGGTGGTATCTATAGAGTGTTGGAGTCTATAGGGTGGTGGTGTTGTCTATAGGGTGGTGGTGCTGTCTATAGGGTGATGGTGCTCTCTATAGGGTGATTGTGCTGTCTATAGGGTGTTGGTGCTGTCTATAGAGTGTTTGCACTGTCTATAGGGTGTTGGTGCTGTCTATAGGGTGTTGGTGCTGTCTATAGAGTGTTTGCACTGTCTATAGGGTGTTGGTGCTGTCTATAGGGTGATGGTGCTGTCTATAGAGTGATGGTGTTGTCTATAGGGTGTTGGCGCTGTCTATAGGGTGATGGTGTTGTCTATAGGGTGTCGGCGCTGTCTATAGGGTGTCGGCGCTGTCTATAGGGTGATGGTGCTGTCTATAGGGTGTTGGCGCTGTCTATAGGGTGTTGGTGCTGTCTATAGGGTGTTGGAGTCTATAGGGTGATGGCGCTATCTATAGAGTGTTGGAGTCTATAGGGTGTTGGCGCTGTCTATAGGGTGATGTGACACTGGCGGGGCGGTGAGGCGGAATGTTTCAGCCCGGAACCTTTGTGCGGGGCCTGGGGGGGGGGTGAATGGGGGAAGGGATGGGAGGGGTGGGGTGGTGACTGTTTCCGGTTTCCGGCGGGCCGGCAGCAGGGTCCGGGGAGGGGGCGGGGCAGGAGGAAGCGAGCCCCCGGCGCGAGGACACACAGAGAGACAGCGAGAGACAGAGAGGGGCAGCGAGGGAGCGGCACACAGGCAGGTCCTAGCGCCCGGTCACACACACACACAACCGCGCGCCTCCCTCCGTCACAATCACCCCGGCAACGTCACTGAGAAACCCCGCGGGTCCTAGCGACCGGTCACAAACAAGGGGGGGGGGGGCAACGTCACAATCACCACCGTCACCGCGAAACCCGCGGGTCCTAGCGGCACCCACCCGGAATGGGGTCAACGTCACAATCACCCCGGCGACGTCACTGAGAAACCCCGCGGGTCCTAGCGACCGGACAGCGACGTCGCCCTCTGGGGTGAACGTCACAATCGCCCCGACAACGTCACCACAGAGAACCCCCGCGGGGTGAATCGTCACTGAAAACCCGGGGTTCAGCGTCACCCAGAGGCCCCGCCCCCTCCCCCTCCCCTCGGGGGAACGTCACAATGACCACGTCCCTGACAACCCGCGGGGACCCTGACACCCACAATACACCGCGGGGGGGGGGGGGAGTCACAATCACCAGGCTCCCACAATACACCGGGGTCAGCCCTGACCCACCCCCCCCCCCACACACACACACACACACCCCCCCCCACACACACACACCCCCCACACACACACACACCCCCACACACACACACACACCCCCCACACACACACACCCCCCACACACACACACCCCCCACACACACACACACCCCCACACACACACCCCCCACACACACACACACCCCACACACACACACCCCCCA
>NW_028270179.1:41616709-41691709 GCF_037043375.1 Chiloscyllium plagiosum
CCCCTCCCCTATCTCCTCCTCTCCCCCCATCACCCCCTCCCCCTCTCTCCTCATCCCCCATCTCCCCCTCCCCTATCTCCTCCTCTCCCCCCATCACCCCCTCCCCCTACTCCTCATCCCCCCCATCTCCCCTTCCCCCATCTCCTCATCCCCCCATCTCCCCCCATCAGCCAGTGGCGGGAATCTCTTTATAACCTGCTGGTTGTATTCCTGGCTGGAGGGGGAACCCCTTGGGTCGAGTCTCAGTTTGCTGAATCTCTGTGGGTTGTCTCTGGACTGGCAGCTCCTGTAGGGTTTGTAAAACTTTCACATTCAGTGGTTCTGATATTCTGCTGTGATTAACGCCAACGCGAAACATCCGCTGACAAGCAGTGTTATTTCCTGTACCAATGTGTGTCAGGGTAGGGAGCCAAGGGCTGGGGGTTGGAGGGGCTGACAGATAGGGAGGGGCTGGAGGGGGTAAAAGGGATGGGGGGGGGTGTAGGGGGTTACAGGGATAGGGAGGGGGGTGCAGGGGGTTACAGGGATAGGGAGGGGGTGCAGGGGGTTACAGAGATAGGGAGGGGGTGTAGGGGGTTACAGAGATAGGGAGGGGCTGGGGTGGGTTACAGGGATAGGGAGGGGCTGGAGGGGGTTACAGGGATAGGGAGGGGGTGAAGGGGGTTACAGAGACAGGGAGGGGGTGTAAGGGGTTACAGGGATAGGGAGGGGGGTGTAGGGGGTTATAGAGATAGGGAGGGGTTGTTGGGCATTACAGTGATAGGGAGGGGGTGTGGAGGGGTTACAGAGATAGGGAGGGGGTGTAGGGGCTGGAGGGATTTACAGAGATAGGGAGGGGGTGTAGGGGGTTACAGGGATATAGAGGCGGTGTGGGGGGGGGTTACAGAGATAGGGAGGGGGTGCAGGAGCCGGAGGGATTTACAGAGATAGGGAGGGGGTGTAGGGGGTTACAGGGATATAGAGGCGGTGTGGGGGGGGGGGGTACAGAGATAGGGTGGGGGTGTAGGGGGTTACAGAGATAGGGAGGGGGTGTAGGGGGTTACAGGGATATAGAGGCGGTGTGGGGGGGGGGGTACAGAGATAGGGAGGGGGTGTAGGGGGTTACAGAGATAGGGAGGGGGTGTAGGGGGTTACAGAGATAGGGAGGCGGTGTAGGGGCTGGAGGTCGGTAACGGAGGGGTGGAGTGCAGGAGAGAGGAGCTGAGGATGATCAGATCAGCTCGGGTGCCATTGTACGTCAGAGCAGACTGGGTGTGCCGAATAACTTACCTGCGTCCCCACGTCAGGCGTGTTAAAATTCTTTGCCTATCTCCCATTCTGCTGTCACTTTGCCAATGCTGAGGGAAACAAAGCTGAGACGCTAAATAAACCTCAGCGGGTGTGCCTCACCCCTGTGTATGATTCAGGTACAAATGTCTGGGGCGGGGGGGGGGGGGGGGGGGCTAAAGGCAAAACTCTCTGTTGCTCTCCCTCCCCCACCCCACCTCTCTCTCTCTCTCTCTCTCTCTCTCTCTCCCCTTTTCCAGAGTTCCACTGGGTCAAACTGTGTGTTTCCGTTTAGCACCCCCTCCCCACCGACTCCTGCCTCCTGCTCCTGCATCGCAGCCAGCTTCTGCTCTCCATTGTACACCGCGTTCTTCAGCCCCTCTCCCCTCTACTACCCCACACACGCTCACGAGTGCAAAGAGCTCGCCGTCTTGGTCAGACAGAGAGCTGGGTTATGTCATCGTGGTCTGCTGGTGCAGAACCCGACTGGGATGGGGGTGGGGGTGGGGGGACAACGAAGGGATTCCATGAACAGGAGCAAGGATCTGGGTGCAGGAGGTGGGGCATGAATGTTTCTGGTTTTCACTGAAATCAGATTTCGGAGAATTTGAAACTGAAAGAGCTGTCAGTGACTGAGTCACACCTACATCTTGACTGATTCGGGTATTCTCACTCCTGGAGAGAGCTGGGACTGAGTGAGAGGGTCTGGTCCAGGCTGGATCTGTCCAGGACCATCTTCCTGTCTCCTTGCTGCCAGCCCAGCTAACACCGGCTCGTCCCCAGGTACTGCCGTGTGCGTGTGTGTGTGTGTGTGTGTGTGAGAGAGAGAGAGAGAGAGAGAGGAAGGGAGACAGGTACACTCATCGGAGCGGGTTTCTCTCTGTCTCAGTCTGACCGACTGCATCTCATTCCCATTCCTCTCTGACTCTCACTCTCCCTTTTGCTGCCACGCACGTTCCCTCTGCTCTCTCTGTAATTCTCTGTATTTTCCTAAATTCTTTTTATTTCCTTAATCCCAAATACCAGCCTCCCCCTGGCTCCGGAATGGATAAGGTGGGGGTTAACAACCCGACCCCCGTTAAGTACAGGCACTCAGTGCCATGAGGGAGGGAGATCTGGGATTTTGACCCGGAAAGGAATAACTGATATCGTTCCTAGTTGGAATGTGTGTGGTTGGGGGCTCATCATGAAACTGGCAGGGGTTAAGCTCACGAACACCAGCTCAATGAAGACACTCACGTCCCCAGCTCCTCAATCCCCAGCTCAATGAAGACACTCACGTCCCCAAGTCCTCAATCCCCAGCTCAATGAAGTCACTCACGTCCCCAGCTCCTCAATCCCCAGCTCAATGGAGACACTCACGTCCCCAGCTCCTCAATCCCCAGCTCAATGGAGACACTCACATCCCCAGCTCCTCAATCCCCAGCTCAATGGAGACACTCACGTCCCCAGCTCCTCAATCCCCAGCTCAATGAAGACACTCACATCCCCAGCTCCTCAATCCCCAGCTCAATGAAGACACTCACATCCCCAGCTCCTCAATCGCCAGCTCAATGAAGACACTCACTTCCCCAGCTCCTCAATCCCCAGCTCAATGAAGACACTCGCGTCCCCAGCTCCTCAATCCCCAGCTCAATGGAGACACTCACATCCCCAGCTCCTCAATCCCCAGCTCAATGGAGACACTCACTTCCCCAGCTCCTTAATCCCCAGCTCAATGGAGACACTCATGTCCCCAGCTCCTCAGTCCCCAGCTCAATGGAGACACTCACATCCCCAGCTCCTCAATCCCCAGCTCAATGAAGACACTCACATCCCCAGCTCCTCAATCCCCAGCTCAATGAAGACACTCACGTCCCCAGCTCCTCAATCCCCAGCTCAATGAAGACACTCACGTCCCCAGCTCCTCAATCCCCAGCTCAATGAAGACACTCACGTCCCCAGCTCCTCAATCCCCAGCTCAATGGAGACACTCACGTCCCCAGCTCCTCAATCCCCAGCTCAATGAAGACACTCACGTCCCCAGCTCCTCAATCCCCAGCTCAATGAAGACACTCACGTCCCCAGCTCCTCAATCCCCAGCTCAATGAAGTCACGCACGTCCCCAGCTCCTCAATCCCCAGCTCAATGAAGACACTCACGTCCCAGCTCCTCAATCCCCAGCTCAATGCAGACACTCACGTCCCCAGCTCCTCAATCCCCAGCTCAATGAAGTCACGCACGTCCCCAGCTCCTCAGTCCCCAGCTCAATGAAGACACTCACGTCCCCAGCTCCTCAATCCCCAGCTCAATGAAGACACTCACATCCCCAGCTCCTCAATCCCCAGCTCAGTGAAGACACTCACTTCCCCAGCTCCTCAATCCCGAGCTCAATGAAGACACTCACATCCCCAGCTCCTCAATCCCCAGCTCAGTGAAGACACTCACTTCCCCAGCTCCTCAATCCCCAGCTCAGAGAAGACACTCACTTCCCCAGCTCCTCAATCCCCAGCTCAATGAAGACACTCATGTCCCCAGCTCCTCAATCCCCAGCTCAATGAAGACACTCACATCCCCAGCTCCTCAATCCCCAGCTCAATGGAGACACTCACGTCCCCAGCTCCTCAATCCCCAGCTCAATGAAGACACTTGCGTCCCCAGCTCCTCAATCCCCAGCTCAATGAAGACACTAACGTCCCCAGCTCCTCAATCCCCAGCTCAATGAAGACACTCACGTCCCCAGCTCCTGAATCCCCAGCTCAATGGAGACACTCACATCCCCAGCTCCTCAATCCCCAGCTCAATGGAGACACTCACGTCCCCAGCTCCTCAATCCCCAGCTCAATGGAGACACTCACGTCCCCAGCTCCTCAGTCCCCAGCTCAATGAAGACACTCACGTCCCCAGCTCCTCAATCCCCAGCTCAATGAAGACACTCACATCCCCAGCTCCTCAATCCCCAGCTCAATGAAGACACTCATGTCCCCAGCTCCTCAATCCCCAGCTCAATGAAGACACTCACGTCCCCAGCTCCTCAATCCCCAGCTCAATGAAGACACTCACGTCCCTAGCTCCTCAATCCCCAGCTCAATGGAGTCACTCACGTCCCCAGCTCCTTAATCCCCAGCTCAATGGAGACACTCACGTCCCCAGCTCCTCAATCCCCAGCTCAATGAAGACACTCACGTCCCCAGCTCCTCAATCCCCAGCTCAATGGAGTCACTCACGTCCCCAGCTACTTAATCCCCAGCTCAATGAAGACACTCACGTCCCCAGCTCCTCAATCCCCAGCTCAATGAAGACACTCGCGTCCCCAGCTCCTCAATCCCCAGCTCAATGGAGACACTCACATCCCCAGCTCCTCAATCCCCAGCTCAATGGAGACACTCACGTCCCCAGCTCCTCAATCCCCAGCTCAATGAAGACACTCACATCCCCAACTCCTCAATCCCCAGCTCAATGAAGACACTCACGTCCCCAGCTCCTCAATCCCCAGCTCAATGAAGACACTCGCGTCCCCAGCTCCTCAGTCCCCAGCTCAATGAAGACACTCACGTCCCCAGCTCCTCAATCCCCAGCTCAATGAAGACACTCACATCCCCAGCTCCTCAATCCCCAGCTCAATGAAGACACTCATGTCCCCAGCTCCTCAATCCCCAGCTCAATGAAGACACTCACGTCCCCAGCTCCTCAATCCCCAGCTAAATGAAGACACTCACGTCCCTAGCTCCTCAATCCCCAGCTCAATGGAGTCACTCACATCCCCAGCTCCTTAATCCCCAGCTCAATGGAGACACTCACGTCCCCAGCTCCTCAATCCCCAGCTCAATGAAGACACTCACGTCCCCAGCTCCTCAATCCCCAGCTCAATGGAGTCACTCACGTCCCCAGCTCCTTAATCCCCAGCTCAATGAAGACACTCACGTCCCCAGCTCCTCAATCCCCAGCTCAATGAAGACACTCGCGTCCCCAGCTCCTCAATCCCCAGCTCAATGGAGACACTCACATCCCCAGCTCCTCAATCCCCAGCTCAATGGAGACACTCACGTCCCCAGCTCCTCAATCCCCAGCTCAATGAAGACACTCACATCCCCAACTCCTCAATCCCCAGCTCAATGAAGACACTCACGTCCCCAGCTCCGCAATCCCCAGCTCAATGAAGACACTCGCGTCCCCAGCTCCTCAATCCCCAGCTCAATGAAGACACTCACGTCCCCAGCTCCTCAGTTCCCAGATCAATGAAGACACTCACATCCCCAGCTCCTCAATCCCCAGCTCAATGAAGACACTCACGTCCCCAGCTCCTCAGTTCCCAGATCAATGAAGACACTCATGTCCCCAGCTCCTCAGTCCCCAGCTCAATGGAGACACTCACGTCCCCAGCTCCTCAATCCCCAGCTCAATGGAGACACTCACGTCCCCAGCTCCTCAATCCCCAGCTCAATGAAGACACTCGCGTCCCCAGCTCCTCAATCCCCAGCTCAATGAAGACACTAACGTCCCCAGCTCCTCAATCCCCAGCTCAATGAAGACACTCACATCCCCAGCTCCTTAATCCCCAGCTCAATGGAGACACTCACGTCCCCAGCTCCTCAATCCCCAGCTCAATGAAGACACTCGCGTCCCCAGCTCCTCAATCCCCAGCTCAATGGAGACACTCACATCCCCAGCTCCTCAATCCCCAGCTCAATGAAGACACTCACGTCCCCAGCTCCTCAATCCCCAGCTCAATGGAGACACTCACATCCCCAGCTCCTCAATCCCCAGCTCAATAAAGACACTCACGTCCCCAGCTCCTCAATCCCCAGCTCAATGAAGACACTCACGTCCCCAGCTCCTCAATCCCCAGCTCAATGGAGACACTCACGTCCCCAGCTCCTCAATCCCCAGCTCAATGGAGACACTCACGTCCCCAGCTCCTCAATCCCCAGCTCAATGGAGACACTCACATCCCCAGCTCCTCAATCCCCAGCTCAATGGAGACACTCACGTCCCCAGCTCCTTAATCCCCAGCTCAATGGAGACACTCACGTCCCCAGCTCCTCAATCCCCAGCTCAATGGAGACACTCACGTCCCCAGCTCCTCAGTCCCCAGCTCAATGGAGACACTCACGTCCCCAGCTCCTCAATCCCCAGCTCAATGAAGACACTCACGTCCCCAGCTCCTCAATCCCCAGCTCATTGAAGATACTCACACTCCCAGCTCCTCAATCCCCAGCTCAATGAAGACACTCACGTCCCCAGCTCCTCAATCCCCAGCTCAATGAAGACACTCACGTCCCCAGCTCCTCAGTCCCCAGCTCAATGAAGACACTCACGTCCCCAACTCCTCAATCCCCAGCTCAATGAAGACACTCACGTCCCCAGCTCCTCAATCCCCAGCTCAATGAAGACACTCACGTCCCCAGCTCCTCAATCCCCAGCTCAATGAAGACACTCACATCCCCAGCTCCTCAATCCCCAGCTCAATGAAGACACTCACGTCCCCAGCTCCTCAATCCCCAGCTCAATGGAGACACTCACGTCCCCAGCTCCTCAATCCCCAGCTCAATGAAGACACTCACATCCCCAGCTCCTCAATCCCCAGCTCAATGAAGACACTGACGTCCCCAGCTCCTCAATCCCCAGCTCAATGGAGACACTCACGTCCCCAGCTCCTCAATCCCCAGCTCAATGAAGACACTCACGTCCCCAGCTCCTCAATCCCCATCTCAATGGAGACACTCACGTCCCCAGTTCCTCAATCCCGAGCTCAATGGAGACACTCATGTCCCCAGCTCCTCAATCCCCAGCTCAATGGAGACACTCACGTCCCCAGCTCCTCAATCCCCAGCTCAATGAAGACACTCACGTCCCCAGCTCCTCAATCCCGAGCTCAATGGAGACACTCACATCCCCAGCTCCTCAATCCCCAGCTCAATGAAGACACTGACGTCCCCAGCTCCTCAATCCCCAGCTCAATGAAGACACTCACATCCCCAGCTCCTCAATCCCCAGCTCAATGGAGACACTCACGTCCCCAGCTCCTCAATCCCCAGCTCAATGGAGACACTCACATCACCAGCTCCTCAATCCCCAGCTCAATGAAGACACTCACGTCTCCAGCTCCTCAATCCCGAGCTCAATGAAGACACTCACATCACCAGCTCCTCAATCCCCAGCTCAATGAAGACACTCACGTCCCCAGCTCCTCAATCCCCAGCTCAATGGAGACACTCACGTCCCCAGCTCCTCAATCCCGAGCTCAATGAAGACACTCACGTCCCCAGCTCCTCAGTCCCCAGCTCAATGAAGACACTCACGTCCCCAGCTCCTCAATCCCCAGCTCAACGAAGACACTCACGTCCCCAGCTCCTCAATCCCCAGCTCAATGAAGACACTCACGTCCCCAGCTCCTCAATCCCCAGCTCAATGGAGACACTCACGTCCCCAGCTCCTCAATCCCCAGCTCAATGAAGACACTCACGTCCCCAGCTCCTCAATCCCCAGCTCAATGGAGACACTCACATCCCCAGCTCCTCAATCCCCAGCTCAATGGAGTCACTCACGTCCCCAGCTCCTCAATCCCCAGCTCAATGGAGACACTCACATCCCCAGCTCCTCAATCCCCAGCTCAATGGAGTCACTCACGTCCCCAGCTCCTCAGTCCCCAGCTCAATGGAGACACTCACATCCCCAGCTCCTCAATCCCCAGCTCAATGAAGACACTCACGTCCCCAGCTCCTCAATCCCCAGCTCAATGAACACACTCACGTCCCCAGCTCCTCAATCCCCAGCTCAATGGAGACACTCACATCCCCAGCTCCTCAATCCCCAGCTCAATGAAGACACTCACGTCCCCAGCTCCTCAATCCCCAGCTCAATGGAGACACTCACATCCCCAGCTCCTCAGTCCCCAGCTCAATGAAGACACTCACGTCCCCAGCTCCTCAATCCCGAGCTCAATGAAGACACTCACATCCCCAGCTCCTCAATCCCCAGCTCAATGAAGACACTCACATCCCCAGCTCCTCAATCCCCAGCTCAATGAAGACACTCACATCCCCAGCTCCTCAGTCCCCAGCTCAATGAAGACACTCACATCCCCAGCTCCTCAATCCCGAGCTCAATGAAGACACTCACGTCCCCAGCTCCTCAGTCCCCAGCTCAATGGAGACACTCACATCCCCAGCTCCTCAATCCCGAGCTCAATGAAGACACTCACGTCCCCAGCTCCTCAGTCCCCAGCTCAATGGAGACACTCACATCCCCAGCTCCTCAATCCCGAGCTCAATGAAGACACTCACGTCCCCAGCTCCTCAATCCCCAGCTCAATGGAGACACTCACATCCCCAGCTCCTCAATCCCCAGCTCAATGAAGACACTCACATCCCCAGCTCCTCAATCCCCAGTTCAATGAAGACACTCACGTCCCCAGCTCCTCAATCCCCAGCTCAATGAAGACACTCACGTCCCCAGCTCCTCAATCCCCAGCTCAATGGAGACACTCACGTCCCCAGCTCCTCAATCCCCAGCTCAATGAAGACACTCACGTCCACAGCTCCTCAATCCCCAGCTCAATGGAGACACTCACGTCCCCAGCTCCTCAATCCCCAGCTCAATGAAGACACTCACGTCCCCAGCTCCTCAATCCCCAGCTCAATGAAGACACTCACGTCCCCAGCTCCTTAATCCCCAGCTCAGTGAAGACACTCACATCCCCAGCTCCTCAGTCCCCAGCTCAATGAAGACACTCACATCCCCAGCTCCTCAGTCCCCAGCTCAATGAAGACACTCACATCCCCAGCTCCTCAATCCCCAGCTCAATGAAGACACTCACATCCCCAGCTCCTCAATCCCCAGCTCAATGGAGACACTCACATCCCCAGCTCCTCAGTCCCCAGCTCAATGAAGACACTCACGTCTCCAGCTCCTCAATCCCGAGCTCAATGAAGACACTCACATCCCCAGCTCCTCAGTCCCCAGCTCAATGAAGACACTCACGTCCCCAGCTCCTCAATCCCCAGCTCAATGAAGACACTCACGTCCCCAGCTCCTCAATCCCCAGCTCAATGAAGACACTCACGTCCCCAGCTCCTCAATCCCCAGCTCAATGAAGTCACGCACGTCCCCAGCTCCTCAGTCCCCAGCTCAATGAAGACACTCACGTCCCCAGCTCCTCAATCCCCAGCTCAATGAAGACACTCACATCCCCAGCTCCTCAATCCCCAGCTCAGTGAAGACACTCACTTCCCCAGCTCCTCAATCCCCAGCTCAATGAAGACACTCACATCCCCAGCTCCTCAATCCCCAGCTCAGTGAAGACACTCACTTCCCCAGCTCCTCAATCCCCAGCTCAGAGAAGACACTCACTTCCCCAGCTCCTCAATCCCCAGCTCAATGAAGACACTCATGTCCCCAGCTCCTCAATCCCCAGCTCAATGAAGACACTCACTTCCCCAGCTCCTCAATCCCCAGCTCAATGGAGACACTCACGTCCCCAGCTCCTCAATCCCCAGCTCAATGAAGACACTCGCGTCCCCAGCTCCTCAATCCCCAGCTCAATGAAGACACTAACGTCCCCAGCTCCTCAATCCCCAGCTCAATGAAGACACTCACGTCCCCAGCTCCTCAATCCCCAGCTCAATGGAGACACTCACATCCCCAGCTCCTCAATCCCCAGCTCAATGGAGACACTCACGTCCCCAGCTCCTCAATCCCCAGCTCAATGGAGACACTCACGTCCCCAGCTCCTCAGTCCCCAGCTCAATGAAGACACTCACGTCCCCAGCTCCTCAATCCCCAGCTCAATGAAGACACTCACATCCCCAGCTCCTCAATCCCCAGCTCAATGAAGACACTCATGTCCCCAGCTCCTCAATCCCCAGCTCAATGAAGACACTCACGTCCCCAGCTCCTCAATCCCCAGCTCAATGAAGACACTCACGTCCCCAGCTCCTCAATCCCCAGCTCAATGGAGTCACTCACGTCCCCAGCTCCTTAATCCCCAGCTCAATGGAGACACTCACGTCCCCAGCTCCTCAATCCCCAGCTCAATGAAGACACTCACGTCCCCAGCTCCTCAATCCCCAGCTCAATGGAGTCACTCACGTCCCCAGCTCCTTAATCCCCAGCTCAATGAAGACACTCACGTCCCCAGCTCCTCAATCCCCAGCTCAATGAAGACACTCGCGTCCCCAGCTCCTCAATCCCCAGCTCAATGAAGACACTCACATCCCCAGCTCCTCAATCCCCAGCTCAATGAAGACACTCACGTCCCCAACTCCTCAGTCCCCAGCTCAATGAAGACACTCACTTCCCCAGCTCCTCAATCCCCAGCTCAATGAAGACACTCACGTCCCCCGCTCCTCAGTCCCCAGCTCAATGAAGACACTCACGTCCCCAGCTCCTCAGTCCCCAGCTCAATGAAGACACTCACGTCCCCAGCTCCTGAGTCCCCAGCTCAATGAAGACACTCACGTCCCCAGCTCCTCAATCCCCAGCTCAATGAAGACACTCACTTCCCCAGCTCCTCAATCCCCAGCTCAATGAAGACACTCACGTCCCCCGCTCCTCAGTCCCCAGCTCAATGAAGACACTCACGTCCCCAGCTCCTCAGTCCCCAGCTCAATGAAGACACTCACGTCCCCAGCTCCTCAATCCCCAGCTCAATGAAGACACTCACGTCCCCAGCTCCTCAATCCCCAGCTCAATGAAGACACTCACGTCCCCAGCTCCTCAATCCCCAGCTCAATGAAGACACTCACATCCCCAGCTCCTCAATCCCCAGCTCAATGAAGACACTCACGTCCCCAACTCCTCAGTCCCCAGCTCAATGAAGACACTCACTTCCCCAGCTCCTCAATCCCCAGCTCAATGAAGACACTCACGTCCCCCGCTCCTCAGTCCCCAGCTCAATGAAGACACTCACGTCCCCAGCTCCTCAGTCCCCAGCTCAATGGAGACACTCACATCCCCAGCTCCTCAATCCCCAGCTCAATGAAGACACTCACGTCCCCAGCTCCTCAATCCCCAGCTCAATGAAGACACTCACGTCCCCAGCTCCTCAATCCCCAGCTCAATGAAGACACTCACATCCCCAGCTCCTCAATCCCCAGCTCAATGAAGACACTCACTTCCCCAGCTCCTCAATCCCCAGCTCAATGAAGACACTCACGTCCCCAACTCCTCAATCCCCAGCTCAATGGAGACACTCACATCCCCAGCTCCTCAATCCCCAGCTCAATGAAGACACTCACTTCCCCAGCTCCTCAATCCCCAGCTCAATGGAGACACTCACATCCCCAGCTCCTCCATCCCCAGCTCAATGAAGACACTCACGTCCCCAGCTCCTCAATCCCCAGCTCAATGAAGACACTCACGTCCCCAGCTCCTCAATCCCCAGCTCAATGAAGACACTCACATCCCCAGCTCCTCAATCCCCAGCTCAATGAAGACACTCACGTCCCCAGCTCCTCAATCCCCAGCTCAATGAAGACACTCACGTCCCCAGCTCCTCAATCCCTGGGCCAAAAGTGAATGGTGTAGTGTAAGTGGGAGGTCCCTCTGTCCCAGACGTCCAGCATCTCGAGTGACAATAGACAATAGGTGCAGGAGTAGGCCATTCTGCCCTTCGAGCCTGCACCGCCATTCAATATGACCATGGCTGACCGTCCTCAATCAGTCTCCTGTTCCTGCCTTATCTCCATAACCCTTGATCCCACTATCCTTCAGAGCTCTATCCAACTCTTTCTTAAATGAATCCAGAGACTGGGCCCCCACTGCCCTTTGGGGCAGAACATTCCACACAGCCCCCACTCTCTGGGTGAAGACGTTTCTCCTCATCTCTGCCCTAAACGGTCTACCCCGTATTTTTAAGCTGTGTCCTCTGGTTCGGCCCCTCACCCCCCATCAGCGGAAACATGTTTCCTGCCTCCAGAGTGTCCAATCCTTTCATAATCTTATACGTCTCAATCAGATCCCCTCTCAGTCTTCTAAACTCAAGGGTATACAAGCCCAGTCGCTCCAGTCTTTCAGTGTAAGGTAATCCCGCCATTCCAGGAATTACCTCGTGAACCTACGCTGCACTCCCTCAATAGCCAGAATGTCTTTCCTTAAATTTGGAGATCAGCACTTCACACAGTACTCCAGGTGTGGTCTCACCAGGGCCCTGTACAGCTGCAGAAGAACCTCTTTGCTTCTATACTCAATCCGTCTTGTTATGAAGGCCAGCATGCTATTAGCCTTCTTCACCACCTGCTGTACCTGCATGCTTACCTTCATTGACTGGTGTACAAGAACACCCAGGTCTCTCTGTACTGCCCCTTTACCTAAATTGATTCCATTGAGGTAGTAATCTGCCTTCCTGTTCTTGCTACCAAAGTGGATAACCATACATTTATCCACATTAAACTGCATCTGCCCACTCACCTAACTTGTCCAGGTCACCCTGTAATCTCCTGACATCCTCATCACATTTCACCCTGCCACCCAGCTTTGTATCATCAGCAAATTTGCTAATGTTATTGCTGATACCATCTTCTATATCATTAACATATATTGTAAAAAGCTGCGGTCCCAGTACTGATCCCTGCGGTACCCCACTGGTCACTGCCTGCCATTCCGAAATGGAGCCGTTTATCACTACCCTTTCTTTCCTATCAGCCAACCAGTTTTCAATCCAAGTTAGTACTTTGCCCCCAATACCATGCGCCCTAATTTTACTCACTAACCTCCTGTGTGGGACTTTATCAAAAGCTTTCTGAAAGTCCAGGTACACTACATCTACTGGATTTCCCTCGTCCAACTTCATAAGTTACATCCTCAAAAAATTCCAGAAGATTAGTCAAGCATGATTTCCCCTTCATAAATCCATGCTGACTCTGTCCTATCCTGTTACTACGATCCAGATGTGCCGTAATTTCATCCTTTATAATAGACTCCAGCATCTTTCCCACCACTGAGGTCAGACTAACTGGTCTATAATTTCCTGCTTTCTCTCGCCCACCTTTCTTAAAAAGTGGTATAACATTAGCCACCCTCCACTCCTCAGGAACCGACCCCGAATCTATCGAACTCTGGAAAATAATCACCAACACATCCACGATTTCCCGAGCCACCTCCTTCAGTACCCTGGGATGTAGACCATCAGGCCCCAGGGACTTATCAACCTTCAGACCTAACAGTCTCTCCAACACCAAATCCTGGCAAATATAAATTCCCTTAAGTTCAGGTCCTTCAGCCACTGTTACCTCAGGGAGATTGCTTGTGTCTTCCCCAATGAACACAGATCTGAAGTACCCATTTAATTCCTCTGCCATTTCTTTGTTCCTAGTAATATATTCCCCTGTTTCTGTCTTCAAGGGCCCAATTTTTGTCCTAACTATTTTTTTGCCTTGCACATACCTAAAAAAGCTTTTACTATCCTCCTTAATATTCTTGGCCAGTTTACCTTCGTCCCTCATTTTTCCCTCTGCGTATTTCCTTCTTAGTAATCCTCTGTTGCTCTTTAAAAGCTTCCCAGTCCTCAGTTTTCCCACTTACCTTAGCTATGTTATACTTTTTCTCTTTTAACTTTATATGTTTCTTTACTTCCCTCGTCTGCCACGGCCGCCCCTGCCTCCTCCTGGGATCTATCTTCCTTTTAGGAATGCTGTCAGAACTGCTCCCAAACCCCGTCCAGTTCAGTGGAGAGTATTCCCTCATCTTCCAGACTTGTGCCTTGTCAATGGTGGGACAGGCTTTTGAGGCAAGAGGGAGTGAGGAGGGGAGTCACTCGCTGCAGGATTCCCAGCCTCTGACCTGCTCCTGGAGCCACAGGACTGATATGGGGCTGGGTCCGGTTCAGTTTCTGCTCAATGGGAACCCCCAGGATGTTGATAGTGGGGGGGAGGGGGGGATTCAGTGACGGTAACACCATTGAACGTCAAGGGGGCGATGGTTAGATTCTCTCTCAATGGGAACCCCCAGGATGTTGATAATGGGAGGGGAGGGGGGATTCAGTGATGGAAGATACACTGTCCATTCCCCCCTCTCTCTCTCTGGGACCGGGGTGTGTTAGATACACTGTCCTTTCCCCTCTCTCTCTCTGGGACCGGGGTGTGTTAGATACACTGTCCTTTACCCCCCCCTCTCTCTGGGACCGGGGTGTGTTAGATACACTGTCCTTTCCCCCTCTCTCTCTCTCTGGGACCGGGGTGTGTTAGATACACTGTCCTTTCCCCCCTCTCTCTCTGGGACCGGGGTGTGTCAGATACACTGTCCTTTCCCCCCTCTCTCTCTGGGACCGAGGTGTGTTAGATACACTGTCCTTTCCCCCCTCTCTCTCTCTGGGACCGGGGTGTGTTAGATACACTGTCCTTTCCCCCCTCTCTCTCTGGGACCGGGGTGTGTTAGATACACTGACCTTTCCCCTCTCTCTCTGGACCGAGGTGTGTTAGATACACTGACCTTTCCCCCCTCTCTCTCTGGGACCGGGGTGTGTTAGGTACACTGTCCTTTCCCCCCTCTCTCTCTCTGGGACCGGGGTGTGTTAGATACACTGTCCTTTCCCCCCTCTCTCTCTGGGACCGGGGTGTGTTAGATACACTGTCCTTTCCCCCCTCTCTCTCTCTCTGGGACCGGGGTGTGTTAGATACACTGTCCTTTCCCCCCTCTCTCTCTCTCTGGGACCGGGGTGTGTTAGATACACTGTCCTTTCCCCCCTCTTTCTCTCTCTGGGACCGGGGTGTGTTAGGTACACTGTCCTTTCCCCCCTCTCTCTCTCTGGGACCGGGGTGTGTTAGATACACTGTCCTTTCCCCCCTCTCTCTCTGGGACCGGGGTGTGTTAGATACACTGTCCTTTCCCCCCCTCTCTCTGTCTCTGCGACCGGGGTGTGTTAGATACACTGTCCTTTCCCCCCCTCTCTCTCTCTCTGGGACCGGGGTGTGTTAGATACACTGTCCTTTCCCCCCCATCTCTCTCTCTCTGGGACCGAGGTGTGTTAGATACACTGTCCTTTCCCCCCTCTCTCTCTCTCTGGGACCGGGGTGTGTTAGATACACTGTCCTTTCCCCCCTCTCTCTCTGGGACCGGGGTGTGTTAGATACACTGTCCTTTCCCCCCTCTCTCTCTGGGACCGGGGTGTGTTAGATACACTGTCCTTTCCCCCTCTCTCTCTGGGACCGGGGTGTGTTAGATACACTGTCCTTTCCCCCTCTCTCTCTCTGGGACCGGGGTGTGTTAGATACACTGTCCTTTCCCCCCTCTCTCTCTCTCTCTGGGACCGGGGTGTGTTAGATACACTGTCCTTTCCCCCCTCTCTCTGGGACCGGGGTGTGTTAGATACACTGTCCTTTCCCCCCCTCTCTCTCTGGGACCGGGGTGTGTTAGATACACTGTCCTTTCCCCCCTCTCTCTCTGGGACCGGGGTGTGTTAGATACACTGTCCTTTCCCCCCTCTCTCTCTCTGGGACTGGGGTGTGTTAGATACACTGTCCTTTCCCCCCTCTCTCTCTGGGACCGGGGTGTGTTAGATACACTGTCCTTTCCCCCCCTCTCTCTCTGGGACCGGGGTGTGTTAGATACACTGTCCTTTCCCCCCTGTTTCTCTCTGGAACCGGGGTGTGTTAGATACACTGTCCTTTCCCCCCTTTCTCTTTTGGAAAGGGTTCAGAGGGGATTTACCAGGATGTTGCCTGGTGTGGAGGGAAGGTCTTACGAGGAAAGGCTTGAGGGACTTGAGGATGTTTTTGTCAGAGAGAAGGTTGAGAGGCGATTTAATTGAGACATACAAGATAATCAGAGGGTTCGATAGGGAGGACAGGGAGAGCGTTTTTCCTCAGATGGTGATGGCTAGCACGAGGGGACACTGCTTTAAATTGAGAGAGTGATAGATACAGGACAGATATCAGAGGGAGTTTCTTTACTCAGAGATTAGTAGGTTAGTGGAATGCACTGTCAGCAATGGTAATAGATTCGCCAACTTTAACTGCATTGAAATGGTCATTGGAGAAACACATGGGTGATGATGGAATAGTGTGGGTTAGATGGGCTTCAGACTGATTCCTCAGGTCGGCACAGCATCGAGGGCCGAAGGGCCTGTACTGTGCTGGAATGGTCTATGTTTTAAATGCTGTCATTGTCCCAGCCTCCAGCACATCCACTGGCAGCTCATTCCATACACGTACCGCCCTCTGGGTGAAAAAGTTGTCGCTTTTAAATCTTTCCCCTCTCAGCCTCTGGTTTTGGACTACCCTACCCCAAGGGAAGGTGATAGTTGCCTTATCCATGCCCCTCATGATTTTATAAAGGTGACCCCCTCAGCCTCGGACCCTCCCGGTAAATCAGCTGCAGGCCCTTCGGCCTATCTTCTTGTGGACAGCTCCCTGTATTCATCTCTCTGCTGTTTGAAGGTCATGGACCGTGAGGTTGGTGAAGCCAAGCAGCTGGTGGCCTTTGACCCCTCGGGATCACTGGTCGTTAACGAGGACGTCTTGCGAAGTTGTTTCTTAGCCGAAGATGTGAAGGACCGTCCCTCTGTCTGATTTCCATCATTGGTGAAGAGAGAAAAGGGAATCCTTTCTACTCAACTATCTCCTTCGGAGGCTGCATAACCAGGTCAGTGACAAACTACCACTGCATTCTCCAGCAAGTGTTTCCTCCCCACATCCCAGTCCATTGCTGTGTATCATGTTAGAGAACATCTCTCTGTCCCCCCCTCTCTCTCTCTCTCTGCGCTCTCTCTCTCCCCCTCCCTCCCCACGTTCCCACTCTCTCTCTCTCCCCGCGCTCCCACTCTCTCTCTCTCCCCGCGCTCCCACTCTCTCTCTCTCCCCACGTTCCCACACTCTCCCCGCGCTCCCACTCTCTCTCTTCCCCACGTTCCCACTCTCTCCCCGCGCTCCCACTCTCTCTCTCTCTCCCCACGTTCCCACTCTCTCCCCGCGCTCCCACTCTCTCTCTCTCCCCGCGCTCCCACTCTCTCTCTCTCCCCACGTTCCCACTCTCTCTCTCCCCGCGCTCCCACTCTCTCTCTCCCCCTCCTCCCCGCGCTCCCACTCTCTCTCTCTCCCCGTGCTCCCACTCTCTCTCTCCCCGCACCTCCCACTCTCTCTCTCCCCCTCCCTCCCCACGTTCCACTCTCTCTCTCTCTCTCTCCCCGCGCTCCCCACACTCTCTCTCCCCGTGCTCCCACTCTCTCTCTCTCCCCACGTTCTCACTCTCCCCCTCTCCCCCCTGTGCTCCCACTCTCTCTCTCTCCCCACATTCCCACTCTCTCTCTCTCCCCACGTTCCCACTCTCTCTCTCTCCCCACGTTCTCACTCTCCCCCTTTCCTCCCCGTGCTCCCACTCTCTCTCTCTCTCCCCACGCTCCCACTCTCTCTCTCTCCCCATGTTCCCACTCTCTCTCTCTCCCGCCACGTTCCCACACTCTCTCTCTCCCCACGTTCTCACTCTCCCCCCGTGCTCCCACTCTCTCTCTCTCCCCCGCGCTCCCACTCTCTCTCTCTCTCTCGCGCTCTCACTCTCCCCCTCCCTCCCCGTGCTCCCACTCTCTCTCTCTCCCCACGTTCCCACTCTCACACTCTCTCTCTCGCTCTCACTCTCCCCCTCCCTCCCTGTGCTCCCACTCTCTCTCTCTCTCGCTCTCGCGCTCTCACTCCCACATGCTCTCTCTCTCTCCGCACTCCTCTCCGCACTCTCACACACTCCTCTCTCTCTGTGCTCTTTCTCTCCGCACTCTCTATCTCCACATGTTCTCTCTCTCTCCACACTCTCTCCCCGCACTCTCACACTCTCTCGCTCTCTCTCTCTCTGCTCTTTCTCCTTGCACTCTCTCTCTCCACATGCTCTCTCTCCGCACTCTCTCCACATGCTCTCTCTCTCGCACACTCTCTCTCTCCGCACTCTCACACTCTCACTCGCGCTCTCTGTCTCTGCTCTCTCCGCGCACTCTTTCTCTCCGCACTCTCTCTCTGCACTGACACACTCTCTCTGCGCACTCACTCTCTCTTGCTCTCTCTCTTTCCGCACTCTCTATCTCCACATGCTCTTTCTCTCTCCGCACTCTCACACTATCTCTCTCTCTCTGCTCTCTCTGTCTGCACTCTCTATCTCCACATGTTGTCTCTCTCCGCACTCTCTCTCTCCGCATTCTCTCTCTCTCCGCACTCTCTCTCTCCACATTCTCACTCTCTCACGCTCTCTCTCTGCTCTCTCTCCACACTCTCACTCTCTATCTCCACGTGTTGTCTCTCACTCTCCATACTCTTTCTCTCTCCGCACGCTCACACTCTCTCTCGCTCTCTCTCTCTGCTCTTTCTCCGTGCACTCGCTATCTCCACATGCTCTCTCTCTCCGCACTCTCTCTCCGCACTGACACACTCTCTCTGCGCACTCTCACTCTCTCTCTGCTCTCTTTCTCTCTCCGCACTCTCTGTCTCCACATGTTCTCTCTCTCTCCGCACTCTCACATGCTCTCTCTCTGCTCTTTCTCTGTGAACTCTCTCTCTCCACATGCTCTCTCTCTCTCCGCACTCTCTCTCTCCGCACTCTCTCTCTCTGCATTCTCTCTCTCTGTGCACTCTCTCTCTCCGCACTCTCTCTCTCTGTGCACTCTCTCTCTCCGCATTCTCTCTCTCTCCGCACTCTCTCTCTCTCCCCGCATTCTCACACTCTCTCACGCTCTCTCTCTGCTCTCTCTCCACACTCTCACTCTCTCTCTCCGCACTCTCTCTCTCCGCACTCTCACTCTCTCTCTCACTCTCTCTGTCTCTGCTCTCTCCGCGCACTCTCTCTCTCCACACTCTCTCTCTCCGCACTCTCACACTCTGTGTCTCAGCTCTTTCGCTCTCTTTTGCACTCTCTCTCTCCGCACTCTCTCTTGCTCTCTCTCTCTCTCCGCACTCTCTATCTCCACATGCTCTCTCTCTCTCCGCACTCTCTCTCTCTCCACACTCTCTCTCCGCACTGACACACTCTCTCTGTGCACTCTCACTTTCTCTTGCTCTCTCTCTCTCCGCACTCTCACACTCTCTCTCTCTCTGCTCTCTCTCTCCGCACTCTCTATCTCCACATGTTGTCTCTCTCTCCACACTCTCTCTCTCTCCGCACTCTCACACTCTCTCTCTCTCTGCTCTCTCTCTCCGCACTCTCTATCTCCACATGTTGTCTCTCTCTCCACACTCTCTCTCTCTCCGCACTCTCACACTCTCTCGCTCTCTCTCTCTCTGCTCTTTCTCCATGCACTCTCTATGTCCACATGCTCTCTCTCTCCGCATTCTCTCTCTCCGCACTCTCTCTCTCTCTGCGCACTCTCTCTTTCTGCACTCTCTCTCTCTTGCTCTCTCTCTCTCCGCACTCTCTCTCTCCACATTCTTTCTCTCTCCGCACTCTCTCTCCGCACTCTCTCTCCGCACTCTCACTCTCTCTTGCTCTCTCTCTCTCCGCGCACTCTCTCTCTCTGCACTCTCTCTCTCCGCACTCTCTCTCTCTCCGCACTCTCTCTCTCTTGCTCTCTCTCTCTCCGCGCACTCTCTCTCTCTGCACTCTCTCTCTCCGCACTCTCTCTCTCTCCGCACTCTCTCTCTCTTGCTCTCTCTCTCCGCACTCTCTATCTCCACATGCTCTCTCTCTCTGCACTCTCTCTCTGCACTCTCTCTCTGCACTCTCTCTCTCCGCACTCTCTCTCCGCACTCTCTCTCTCCGCACTCTCTCTCTCTCTGCACTCTCTATCTCCACATGCTCTCTCTCTCCGCACTCTCTCCCCGCACTCTCACTCTCTCTTGCTCTCTCTCCGCGCACTCTCTCTCTCTGCACTCTCTCTCTCCCCGCACTCTCTCTCTCCGCACTCTCTCTCTCCACACTCTCTATCTCCACATGCACTCTCTCTCCGCACTCTCACTCTCTCTTGCTCTCTCTCTCTCCACATTCTCTCTCTCTCCACACTCTCTCTCTCCGCACTCTCACTCTCTCTTGCTCTCTCTCCGCCCTCTCTCTCTCTCTCTCTCTCTCTGTGTCTCAGCTCTTTCGCACTCTCTTGCTCTCTCTCACAGTTGCTCCCCCCCCCACCGCCACCCCCCGAATTCCCTATAACCTCCGGTCTGCGACCAGCCCGCGTTCAAGGAAGGCCTTTTCAGAGATTTGAACCCTTTCGGTCCGACATGGGTCTGCTCCCATCCAAGTGCCTTTTAAATGCTGTCATTGTCCCAGCCTCCACCACATCCTCCGGCAGCTCATTCCACACACGTACCACCCTCTGGGTGAAAATGTTACCCCTTGGGTCTCTTTTATATCTTTCCCCTCTCACCCTCAGCCCGTTCTCGAAAAGCAGGCCTGGACTGAAACAGCGCCGAGCCGGACATCTCAGTGCAGTTGGGATCTGGACTGGCTCGATGGAACTCAGCCCTTTGCACTGCACCCTGGATGCTGGTGTCGTGTCTGCTGTCCGTGATGGGAGGGTGGGGATGTTGTTGTAAAAAGAGGGATAGCTTAAGTGACACAATGGACCATTATTGTTTAGCTGGGTGCAGAGACCCTGAGCTGCATGTCCCCATCAGTTAACTGAGACAGTTAGGAAGTACCCGGCACTTTGGGAATTTCATCAACTTGCAATGACTCCAACGGCTCTGGGAGTGAGTGACGGCAGAAATTTACAGGGCAGAGAGAAGGAGACAGGTTGGAGAAGAGCGGGCTTTAATCTCTGTGTCCAATTCCCTCAGGAACAGAAAGACCAGCAATGGTTGGGAGCAGACGACGAAGATCTCACTGGGTTTGAGTGGAAATCTGGAACAGACAGTACAACCAAAGGAGTTTTAATCTGGAGCAAAGCATTCCTGATGGAGACCGGGCAGGGAAAGGTAGGGCAGCGCCGAGGGAGCCCCGCACTGTGGGAGCGTCAGTGCTGAGGGAGCCCCGCACTGTGGGAGGGTCAGTGCTGAGGGAGCCCCGCACTGTGGGAGGGTCAGTGCTGAGGGAGCCCCGCACTGTGGGAGGGTCAGTGCTGAGGGAGCCCCGCACTGTGGGAGGGTCAGTGCTGAGGGAGCCCCGCACTGTGGGAGGGTCAGTGCTGAGGGAGCCCCGCACTGTGGGAGGGTCAGCGCTGAGGGAGCCCCGCACTGTGGGAGGGTCAGTGCTGAGGGAGCCCCGCACTGTGGGAGGGTCAGTGCTGAGGGAGCCCCGCACTGTGGGAGTGTCAGTGCTGAGGGGGCCCCGCACTGTGGGAGGGTCAGTGCTGAGGGAGCCCCGCACTGTGGGAGGGTCAGCACCGAGGGAGCCCCGCACTGTGGGAGGGTCAGCGCTGAGGGAGCCCCGCACTGTGGGAGGGTCAGTGCTGAGGGAGCCCCGCGCTGTGGGAGGGTCAGCACCGAGGGAGCCCCGCACTGTGGGAGGGTCAGCGCTGAGGGAGCACCGCGCTGTGGGAGGGTCAGTGCTGAGGGAGCCCCGCGCTGTGGGAGGGTCAGTGCTGAGGGAGCCCCGCACTGTGGGAGGGTCAGTGCTGAGGGAGCCCCGCACTGTGGGAGGGTCAGCGCCGAGGGAGCCCCGCACTGTGGGAGGGTCAGTGCTGAGGGAGCCCCCGCGCTGTGGGAGGGTCAGTGCTGAGGGAGCCCCGCACTGTGGGAGGGTCAGTGCTGAGGGAGCCCCGCACTGTGGGAGGGTCAGCGCCGAGGGAGCCCCGCACTGTGGGAGGGTCAGTGCTGAGGGAGCCCCGCGCTGTGGGAGGGTCAGTGCTGAGGGAGCCCCGCACTGTGGGAGGGTCAGCGCTGAGGGAGCCGCGCACTGTGGGAGGGTCAGTGCTGAGGGAGCCCCGCGCTGTGGGAGGGTCAGTGCTGAGGGAGCCCCGCACTGTGGGAGGGTCAGTGCTGAGGGAGCCCCGCACTGTGGGAGGGTCAGCGCCGAGGGAGCCCCGCACTGTGGGAGGGTCAGTGCTGAGGGAGCCCCGCGCTGTGGGAGGGTCAGTGCTGAGGGAGCCCCGCACTGTGGGAGGGTCAGCGCTGAGGGAGCCGCGCACTGTGGGAGGGTCAGTGCTGAGGGAGCCCCGCACTGTGGGAGGGTCAGTGCTGAGGGAGCCCCGCACTGTGGGAGGGTCAGTGCTGAGGGAGCCCCGCACTGTGGGAGGGTCAGCACCGAGGGAGCCCCGCACTGTGGGAGGGTCAGCGCTGAGGGAGCCCCGCACTGTGGGAGGGTCAGTGCTGAGGGAGCCCCGCGCTGTGGGAGGGTCAGTGCTGAGGGAGCCCCGCACTGTGGGAGGGTCAGTGCTGAGGTAGCCCCGCACTGTGGGAGGGTCAGCGCTGAGGGAGCCCCGCACTGTGGGAGGGTCAGTGCTGAGGGAGCCCCGCACTGTGGGAGGGTCAGCGCTGAGGGAGCCCCGCACTGTGGGAGGGTCAGCGCTGAGGGAGCCCCGCACTGTGGGAGGGTCAGCGCTGAGGGAGCCCCGCACTGTGGGAGGGTCAGTGCCGAGGGAGCCCCGCACTGTGGGAGGGTCAGCGCTGAGGGAGCCCCGCACTGTGGGAGGGTCAGTGCTGAGGGAGCCCCGCACTGTGGGAGGGTCAGCGCCGAGGGAGTCCCGCACTGTGGGAGGGTCAGTGCTGAGGGAGCCCCGCACTGTGGGAGGGTCAGTGCTGAGGGAGCCCCGCACTGTGGGAGGGTCAGTGCTGAGGGAACCCCGCACTGTGGGAGGGTCAGTGCTGAGGGAGCCCCGCACTGTGGGAGGGTCAGTGCTGAGGGAACCCCGCACTGTGGGAGGGTCAGCGCTGAGGGAGCCCCGCACTGTGGGAGGGTCAGTGCTGAGGGAGCCCCGCACTGTGGGAGGGTCAGCGCTGAGGGAGCCCCGCACTGTGGGAGGGTCAGTGCTGAGGGAGCCCCGCACTGTGGGAGGGTCAGTGCTGAGGGAGCCCCGCACTGTGGGAGGGTCAGCGCTGAGGGAGCCCCGCACTATCGGAGGGTCAGTGCCGAGGGAGCCCCGCACTGTGGGAGGGTCAGTGCTGAGGGTGCCCCGCACTGTGGGAGGGTCAGTGCTGAGGGAGCCCCGCACTGTGGGAGGGTCAGTGCTGAGGGTGCCCCGCACTGTGGGAGGGTCAGTGCTGAGGGAGCCCCGCACTGTGGGAGGGTCAGTGCTGAGGGAGCCCCGCACTGTGGGAGGGTCAGCGCTGAGGGAGCCCCGCACTGTGGGAGGGTCAGTGCTGAGGGAGCCCCGCACTGTGGGAGGGTCAGTGCTGAGGGTGCCCCGCACTGTGGGAGGGTCAGTGCTGAGGGAGCCCCGCACTGTGGGAGGGTCAGTGCTGAGGGAGCCCCGCACTGTGGGAGGGTCAGCGCTGAGGGAGCCCCGCACTGTGGGAGGGTCAGTGCTGAGGGAGCCCCGCACTGTGGGAGGGTCAGTGCTGAGGGAGCCCCGCACTGTGGGAGGGTCAGCGCTGAGGGAGCCCCGCACTGTGGGAGGGTCAGTGCTGAGGGAGCCCCGCACTGTGGGAGGGTCAGTGCTGAGGGTGCCCCGCACTGTGGGAGGGTCAGTGCTGAGGGAGCCCCGCACTGTGGGAGGGTCAGCGCTGAGGGAGCCCCGCACTGTGGGAGGGTCAGCGCTGAGGGAGCCCCGCACTGTGGGAGGGTCAGCGCTGAGGGAGCCCCGCACTGTGGGAGGGTCAGCGCTGAGGGAGCCCCGCACTGTGGGAGGGTCAGTGCCGAGGGAGCCCCGCACTGTGGGAGGGTCAGTGCTGAGGGAGCTCCGCACTGTGGGAGCGTCAGCGCTGAGGGAGCCCCACACTGTGGGAGGGTCAGTGCTGAGGGAGCCCCGAACTGTGGGAGGGTCAGTGCTGAGGGAGCCCCGAACTGTGGGAGGGTCAGCGCTGAGGGAACCCCTCACTGTGGGAGGGTCAGTGCTGAGGGAGCCCCGCACTGTGGGAGGGTCAGTGCTGAGGGAGCCCCGCACTGTGGGAGGGTCAGTGCTGAGGGAGCCCCGCACTGTGGGAGGGTCAGTGCTGAGGGAGCGCCGCACTGTGGGAGGGTCAGTGCTGAGGGAGCCCCGCACTGTCGGAGGGTCAGTGCTGAGGGAGCCCCGCACTGTGGGAGGGTCAGCGCTGAGGGAAGGGGCACTGTCCGAGGGTCAGTGCTGAGGTAACGGGCACTGTCCGAGGGTCAGCCCCAAGGCATCGGGCACTGTCCGAGGGTCAGCCCCAGGTAATGGGCACTGTCCGAGGGTCAGCCCCATGAGATCGGGCACTGTCCGAGGGTCCGCGCGGAGGGACTGGGCACTGTCCGAGGGTCAGCCCAAGGGACTGGGCACTGTCCGAGGGTCAGCGCGGAGGGAATGGGCACTGTCCGAGGGTCAGCGCAGAGGGAATGGGCACTGTCCGAGGGTCAGCACGGAGGGAATGGGCACTGTCCGATGGTCAGCACGGAGGGGAATGGACACTGTCCGAGGGTCAGCGCTGAGGGAATGGGCACTGTCCGAGGGTCAGCTCGGAGGGAATGGGCACTGTCCGAGGGTCAGCCCCAAGGGAATGGGCACTGACCGAGGGTCAGCTCGGAGGGAATGGGCACTGTCCGAGGGTCAGCACCAAGGGAATGGACACTGTCCGAGGGTCAGCGCTGAGGGAAAGGGCACTGTCCGAGGGTCAGCGCGGAGGGAATGGGCACTGTCCGAGGGTCAGCCCCAAGGGATCGGGCACTATCCGATGGTCAGCACCAAGGGAAGGGGCACTGTCCGAGGGGCAGCGCGGAGGGAATGGGCACTGTCCGAGGGTCAGCGCGGAGGGAATGGGCACTGTCCGAGGGTCAGCGCGGAGGGAATGGGCACTGTCCGAGGGTCAGCGCTGAGGGAATGGGCACTGTCCGAGGGTCAGCGCGGAGGGAATGGGCACTGTCCAAGGGTCAGCACCAAGGGAATGGGCACTGTCCGAGGGTTCGCGCTGAGTGACCGGGCACTGTCCGAGGGTCAGCGCGGAGGGAATGGGCACAATCCAAGGGTCAGCACCAAGGGAATGGGCACTGTCCGAGGGTCAGGGCGGAGGGAATGGGCACTGTCCGAGGGTCAGCGCGGAGGGAATGGGCACTGTCCGAGGGTCAGCGCGGAGGGAATGGGCACTGTCCCAGGGTCAGGGCGGAGGGAATGTGCACTGTCCGAGGGTCAGCACCAAGGGACCGGGCACTGTCCGAGGGTCAGCGCGGAGGGAATGGGCACTGTCCAAGGGTCAGCCCCAGGGGAATGGGCACTGTCCGAGGGTCAGCACGGAGGGATCGGGCACTGTCTTAGGGTCAGCGCAGAGGGAATGGGCACTGTCCGAGGGTCAGCGCGGAGGGAATGGGCACTGTCCGAGGGTCAGCCCCAAGGGAATGGGCACTGTCCGAGGGTCAGCGTAGAGGGTATGGGCACTGTCCGAGGGTCAGCGCGGAGGGAATGGGCACTGTCTGTGGGTCAGCGCGGAGGGAATGGGCACTGTCCGAGGGGCAGCGCGGAGGGAATGGGCACTGTCCGAGGGTCAGCACGGAGGGAATGGACACTGTCCGAGGGTCAGCGTGGAGGGACTGGGCACTGTCCGGGGGTCACTGCGGAGGGAATGGGCACTGTCCGAGGGTCAGCACCCAGGGAATGGGCACTGTCCGAGGGTCAGCATGAAGGGAATGGGCACTGTCCAAGGGTCAGCCCCAGGGGAATGGGCACTGTCCGAGGGTCAGCACGGAGGGATCGGGCACTGTCCGAGGGTCAGCACGGAGGGAATGGGCACTGCCCGAGGGTCAGCGCGGAGGGAATGTGCACTGCCCGAGTGTCAGCGCGGAGGGAATGGGCACTGTCCGAGGGTCAGCACGGAGGGAATGGGCACTGTCCGAGGGTCAGGGCGGAGGGAATGGGCACTGTCCGAGGGTCAGCACTGAGGGAATGGGCAATGTCCGAGGGTCACCGCGGAGGGAATGGGCACTGTCCCAGGGTCAGTGCGGAGGGAATGGGCACTGCCCGAGTGTCAGCGCGGAGGGAATGGGCACTGTCCGAGGGGCAGCGCGGAGGGAGTGGGCACTGTCTGAGGGTCAGCACGGAGGGAATGGACACTGTCCGAGGGTCAGCGCGGAGGGACTGGGCACTGTCCGAGAGTCAGCGCAGAGGGAATGGACACTGTCCGAGGGTCAGCGCAGAGGGAATGGGCACTGTCCGAGGGTCACTGCGGAGGGAATGGGCACTGTCCGAGGGTCAGCACCAAGGGAATGGGCACTGTCCGAGGGTCAGCACCAAGGGAATGGGCACTGTCCGAGGGTCAGCGCGGAGGGAATGGGCACTGTCCGAGGGTCAGCGCGAAGGGAATGGGCACTGTCCAAGGGTCAGCGCGGAGGGATCGGGCACTGTCCGAGGGTCAGCATGAAGGGAATGGGCACTGTCCAAGGGTCAGCCCCAGGGGAATGGGCACTGTCCGAGGGTCAGCACGGAGGGATCGGGCACTGTCCGAGGGTCAGCACGGAGGGAATGGGCACTGCCCGAGGGTCAGCGCGGAGGGAATGTGCACTGTCCGAGGGTCAGTGCGGAGGGAATGGGCACTGCCCGAGTGTCAGCGCGGAGGGAATGGGCACTGTCCGAGGGTCAGCACGGAGGGTATGGGCACTGTCCGAGGGTCAGCACGGAGGGAATGGGCACTGTCCGAGCGTCAGCGCGGAGGGAATGGGCTCTATCCGAGGGTCAGCACGGAGGGAATGGGCAATGTCCGAGGGTCAGCGCGGAGGGAATGGGCACTGTCCCAGGGTCAGCGCGGAGGGAATGGGCACTGCCCGAGGGTCAGCACTGAGGGAATGGGCAATGTCCGAGGGTCAGCGCGGAGGGAATGGGCACTGTCCCAGGGTCAGCGCGGAGGGAATGGGCACTGTCCGAGGGTCAGCGCGGAGGGAATGGGCACTGTCCGAGGGTCAGCGTGGAGGGAATGGGCACTGTCCGAGGGTCAGCCCCAAGGGAATGGGCACTGTCCGAGGGTCAGCGCGGAGGGAATGGGCACTGTCCAGGGGTCAACACCAAGGGAATTGGCACTGTCCGAGGGTCAGCACGGAGGGAATGGGCACTGTCCGATGGTCAGCACGGAGGGAACGGGCACTGTCCGAGGGTCAGCGCGGAGGGAATGGGCACTGACCGAGGGACAGCACGGAGGGAATGGGCACTGTCCGAGGGTCAGCCCCAAGGGAATGGGCACTGCCCGAGGGTCAGCACGGAGGGAATGGGCACTGTCCGAGGGTCAGCACGGAGGGAATGGGCACTGTCCGAGGTTCAGCGCTGAGTGACTGGGCACTGTCCGAGGGTCAGCACCAAGGGAATGGGCACTGTCCAAGGGTCAGCACGGAGGGAATGGGCACTGTCCGAGGGTCAGCGCGGAGGGAATGGGCACTGTCCGAGGGTCAGTGCGGAGGGAATGGGCACTGTCCCAGGGTCAGTGCTGAGTGGCCGGGCACTGACCGAGGGTCAGCGCCGAGGGAATGGGCACTGTCCGAGGGTCAGCGCTGAGTGACTGGGCACTGTCTGAGGGTCAGCACGGAGGGAATGGGCACTGTCCGAGGGTCAGCCCCAGGGGAATGGGCACTGTCCGAGGGTCAGCCCCAGGGGAATGGGCACTGTCCGAGGGTCAGCGCGGAGGGAATGGGCACTGTCCCAGGGTCAGTGCTGAGTGGCCGGGCACTGACCGAGGGTCAGCGCCGAGGGAATGGGCACTGTCCGAGGGTCAGCGCGGAGGGACTGGGCACTGTCCGAGGGTCAGCGCGGAGGGAATGGGCACTGTCCGAGAGTTAGCGCTGAGTGACCGGGCACTGTCCGAGGGTCAGCGCCGACGGAATGGGCACTGTCCAAGGGTCAGCGCGGAGGGAATGGGCACTGTCCGAGGTTCAGTGCGGAGGGAATGGGCACTGTCCGAGGGTCAGCACGGAGGGAATGGGCACTGTCCGAGGTTCAGCGCTGAGTGACTGGGCACTGTCCGAGGGTCAGCACCAAGGGAATGGGCACTGTCCGAGGGTCAGGGCGGAGGGAATGGGCACTGTCCCAGGGTCAGGGCGGAGGGAATGGGCACTGTCCGAGGGTCAGGGCGGAGGGAATGGGCACTGTCCGAGGGTCAGGACGGAGGGAATGGGCACTGTCCCAGGGTCAGGGCGGAGGGAATGGGCACTGTCCGAGGGTCAGCGCGGAGGGAATGGGCACTGTCCGAGGGTCAGGACGGAGGGAATGGGCACTGTCCCAGGGTCAGGGCGGAGGGAATGGGCACTGTCCGAGGGTCAGCGCGGAGGTAATGGGCACTGCCCGAGGGTCAGCACCAAGGGAATGGGCACTGACGCAGGGTCAGCACGGAGGAAATGGGCACTGTCCGAGCGTCAGCGCGGAGGGAATGGGCACTGTCCGAGGGTCAGCGCGGAGGGAATGGGCACTGTCCGAGGGTCAGCGCGGAGGGAATGGGCACTGTCCGTGGGTCAGCGCGGAGGGAATGGGCACTGTCCAAGGGTCAGCACGGAGGGAATGGGCACTGTCCAAGGGTCAGCACCAAGGGAATGGGCACTGTCCGTGGGTCAGCGCGGAGGGAATGGGCACTGTCCAAGGGTCAGCACGGAGGGAATGGGCACTGTCCAAGGGTCAGCACCAAGGGAATGGGCACTGTCCAAGGGTCAGCACGGAGGGAATGGGCACTGTCCGAGGGTCAGCGCGGAGGGAATGGGCACTGTCCGAGGGTCAGTGCGGAGGGAATGGGCACTGTCCCAGGGTCAGTGCTGAGTGGCCGGGCACTGACCGAGGGTCAGCGCCGAGGGAATGGGCACTGTCCGAGGGTCAGCGCTGAGTGACTGGGCACTGTCTGAGGGTCAGCACGGAGGGAATGGGCACTGTCCGAGGGTCAGCCCCAGGGGAATGGGCACTGTCCGAGGGTCAGCCCCAGGGGAATGGGCACTGTCCGAGGGTCAGCGCGGAGGGAATGGGCACTGTCCGAGGGTCAGCGCGGAGGGAATGGGCACTGTCCGAGGTTCAGTACGGAGGGAATGGGCACTGTCCGAGGGTCAGCACGGAGGAAATGGGCACTGTCCGAGGGTCAGCACCAAGGGAATGGGCCCTGTCCGAGGGTCAGCGCGGAGGGAATGGGCACTGTCCGATGGTCAGCACGGAGGGAATGGGCACTGTCCAAGGGTCAGCACCAAGGGAATGGGCACTGTCCGTGGGTCAGCGCAGAGGGAATGGGCACTGTCCAAGGGTCAGCACGGAGGGAATGGGCACTGTCCAAGGGTCAGCACCAAGGGAATGGGCACTGTCCGAGGGTCAGCGCGGAGGGAATGGGCACTGACCGAGGGTCAGCGCGGAGGGAATGGGCACTGTCCAAGGGTCAGCACGGAGGGAATGGGCACTGTCCAAGGGTCAGCACCAAGGGAATGGGCACTGTCCGAGGGTCAGCGCGGAGGGAATGGGCACTGTCCGAGGGTCAGTGCGGAGGGAATGGGCACTGTCCCAGGATCAGTGCTGAGTGGCCGGGCACTGACCGAGGGTCAGCGCCGAGGGAATGGGCACTGTCCGAGGGTCAGCGCGGAGGGTATGGGCACTGTCCGAGGGTCAGCGCTGAGTGACCGGGCACTGTCCGAGGGTCAGCACGGAGGGAATGGGCACTGTCCAAGGGTCAGCACGGAGGGAATGGGCACTGTCCGAGGGTCAGCACGGAGGGAATGGGCACTGTCCGAGGGTCAGCGCGGAGGGAATGGGCACTGTCCGAGGGTCAGCGCGGAGGGACTGGGCACTGTCCGAGGGTCAGCGCAGAGGGACTGGGCACTGTCCGAGGGTCAGCGCGGAGGGAATGGGCACTGTCCGAGGGTCAGCGTGGAGGGAATGGGCACTGTCCGAGGGTCAGCGCGGAGGGAATAGGCACTGTCCGAGGGTCAGCGCGGAGGGAATGGGCACTGTCCGAGGGTCAGCGCGGAGGGAATGGGCACTGTCCGAGGGTCAG
The DNA here is from genome assembly GCF_037043375.1 of Chiloscyllium plagiosum. NCBI lineage: Eukaryota > Metazoa > Chordata > Chondrichthyes > Orectolobiformes > Hemiscylliidae > Chiloscyllium > Chiloscyllium plagiosum. The sequence goes on from NW_028270179.1 coordinate 41,646,841, forward strand.
CGTGGAGGGAATGGGCACTGTCCGAGGGTCAGCCCCAAGGGAATGGGCACTGTCCGAGGGTCAGCGCGGAGGGAATGGGCACTGTCCGAGGGTCAGCGCGGAGGGAATGGGCACTGTCCGAGGGTCAGCGTGGAGGGAATGGGCACTGTCCGAGGGTCAGCCCCAAGGGAATGGGCACTGTCCGAGGGTCAGCACGGAGGGAATGGGCACTGTCCGATGGTCAGCACGGAGGGAATGGGCACTGTCCGATGGTCAGCACGGAGGGAACGGGCACTGTCCGAGGGTCAGCACGGAGGGAATGGGCACTGTCCGAAGGTCAGTGCGGAGGGAATGGGCACTGTCCCAGGGTCAGTGCTGAGTGGCCGGGCACTGACCGAGGGTCAGCGCCGAGGGAATGGGCACTGTCCGAGGGTCAGCGCGGAGGGACTGGGCACTGTCCGAGGGTCAGCGCGGAGGGAATGGGCACTGTCCGAGAGTTAGCGCTGAGTGACCGGGCACTGTCCGAGGGTCAGCGCGGAGAGAATGGGCACTGTCCGAGGTTCAGTGCGGAGGGAATGGGCACTGTCCAAGGGTCAGCACCAAGGGAATGGGCACTGTCCGAGGGTCAGGGCGGAGGGAATGGGCACTGTCCGAGGGTCAGCGCGGAGGGAATGGGCACTGTCCCAGGGTCAGGGCGGAGGGAATGGGCACTGTCCGAGGGTCAGGGCGGAGGGAATGGGCACTGTCCGAGGGTCAGCGCGGAGGGAATGGGCACTGTCCCAGGGTCAGGGCGGAGGGAATGGGCACTGTCCGAGGGTCAGGGCGGAGGGAATGGGCACTGTCCGAGGGTCAGGACGGAGGGAATGGGCACTGTCCCAGGGTCAGGGCGGAGGGAATGGGCACTGTCCGAGGGTCAGCGCGGAGGTAATGGGCACTGTCCGAGGGTCAGCACCAAGGGAATGGGCACTGACGCAGGGTCAGCACGGAGGAAATGGGCACTGTCCGAGCGTCAGCGCGGAGGGAATGGGCACTGTCCGAGGGTCAGCGCGGAGGGAATGGGCACTGTCCGAGGGTCAGCGCGGAGGGAATGGGCACTGTCCGAGGGTCAGCACGGAGGGAATGGGCACTGTCCGATGGTCAGCACGGAGGGAATGGGCACTGTCCGATGGTCAGCACGGAGGGAACGGGCACTGTCCGAGGGTCAGCACGGAGGGAATGGGCACTGTCCGAAGGTCAGTGCGGAGGGAATGGGCACTGTCCCAGGGTCAGTGCTGAGTGGCCGGGCACTGACCGAGGGTCAGCGCCGAGGGAATGGGCACTGTCCGAGGGTCAGCACGGAGGGAATGGGCACTGTCCAAGGGTCAGCACCAAGGGAATGGGCACTGTCCGAGGGTCAGCGCGGAGGGAATGGGCACTGTCCGATGGTCAGCACCAAGGGAATGGGCACTGTCCGTGGGTCAGCGCGGAGGGAATGGGCACTGTCCAAGGGTCAGCACCAAGGGAATGGGCACTGTCCGAGGGTCAGCGCTGAGTGACCGGGCACTGTCCGAGGGTCAGCGCTGAGGGAATGGGCACTGTCCAAGGGTCAGCACGGAGGGAATGGGCACTGTCCGAGGGTCAGCGCGGAGGGAATGGGCACTGTCCGATGGTCAGCACGGAGGGAACGGGCACTGTCCGAGGGTCAGCACGGAGGGAATGGGCACTGTCCGAAGGTCAGTGCGGAGGGAATGGGCACTGTCCCAGGGTCAGTGCTGAGTGGCCGGGCACTGACCGAGGGTCAGCGCCGAGGGAATGGGCACTGTCCGAGGGTCAGCACGGAGGGACTGGGCACTGTCCGAGGGTCAGCGCGGAGGGAATGGGCACTGTCCGAGGGTCAGTGCGGAGGGAATGGGCACTGTCCGAGGGTCAGTGCGGAGGGAATGGGCACTGTCCCAGGGTCAGCGCAGAGGGAATGGGCACTGCCCGAGTGTCAGCGCGGAGGGAATGGGCACTGTCCGAGGGTCAGGGCGGAGGGAATGGGCACTGTCTGAGGGTCAGCACGGAGGGAATGTGCACTGTCCGAGGGTCAGTGCGGAGGGAATTGGCACTGCCCGAGTGTCAGCGCGGAGGGAATGGGCACTGTCCGAGGGTCAGCGCGGAGGGAATGGGCACTGTCCGAGGGTCAGCGCGGAGGGAATGGGCACTGTCCGAGGTTCAGTACGGAGGGAATGGGCACTGTCCGAGGGTCAGCACGGAGGAAATGGGCACTGTCCGAGGGTCAGCACCAAGGGAATGGGCCCTGTCCGAGGGTCAGCGCGGAGGGAATGCGCACTGTCCGATGGTCAGCACGGAGGGAATGGGCACTGTCCAAGGGTCAGCACCAAGGGAATGGGCACTGTCCGTGGGTCAGCACGGAGGGAATAGGCACTGTCCGATGGTCAGCACGGAGGGAATGGGCACTGACCGAGGGTCAGCGCGGAGGGAATGGGCACTGTCCGAAGGTCAGCGCGGAGGGAATGGGCACTGTCCGAGGGTCAGTCCCAAGGGAATGGGCACTGTCCGAGGGTCAGCGTAGAGGGTATGGGCACTGTCCGAGGGTCAGCGCGGAGGGAATGGGCACTGTCCGAGGGTCAGCGCGGAGGGAATGGGCACTGTCCGAGGGGCAGCGCGGAGGGAGTGGGCACTGTCCGAGGGTCAGCACGGAAGGAATGGACACTGTCCGAGGGTCAGCGCGGAGGGACTGGGCACTGTCCGAGGGTCAGCGCGGAGAGAATGGGCACTGTCCGAGGGTCAGCGCAGAGGGAATGGGCACTGTCCGAGGGTCACTGCGGAGGGAATGGGCACTGTCCGAGGGTCAGCACCAAGGGAATGGGCACTGTCCGAGGGTCAGCATGAAGGGAATGGGCACTGTCCAAGGGTCAGCCCCAGGGGAATGGGCACTGTCCGAGGGTCAGCACGGAGGGATCGGGCACTGTCCGAGGGTCAGCACGGAGGGTATGGGCACTGTCCGAGGGTCAGCACGGAGGGTATGGGCACTGTCCGAGGGTCAGCACGGAGGGAATGGGCACTATCCGAGGGTCAGCACGGAGGGAATGGGCACTGTCCGAGGGTCAGCGTAGAGGGTATGGGCACTGTCCGAGGGTCAGCGCGGAGGGAATGGGCACTGTCCGAGGGTCAGCGCGGAGGGAATGGGCACTGTCCGAGGGGCAGCGCGGAGGGAGTGGGCACTGTCCGAGGGTCAGCACGGAAGGAATGGACACTGTCCGAGGGTCAGCGCGGAGGGAATGGGCACTGTCCGAGGGGCAGCGCGGAGGGAGTGGGCACTGTCCGAGGGTCAGCACGGAAGGAATGGACACTGTCCGAGAGTCAGCGCGGAGAGAATGGGCACTGTCCGAGGGTCAGCGCAGAGGGAATGGGCACTGTCCGAGGGTCACTGCGGAGGGAATGGGCACTGTCCGAGGGTCAGCACCAAGGGAATGGGCACTGTCCGAGGGTCAGCATGAAGGGAATGGGCACTGTCCAAGGGTCAGCCCCAGGGGAATGGGCACTGTCCGAGGGTCAGCACGGAGGGATCGGGCACTGTCCGAGGGTCAGCACGGAGGGAATGGGCACTGCCCGAGGGTCAGCGCGGAGGGAATGTGCACTGTCCGAGGGTCAGTGCGGAGGGAATGGGCACTGTCCGAGTGTCAGCGCGGAGTGAATGGGCACTGTCCGAGGGTCAGCACGGAGGGTATGGGCACTGTCCGAGGGTCAGCACGGAGGGAATGGGCACTATCCGAGGGTCAGCACGGAGGGAATGGGCACTGTCCGAGGGTCAGCACTGAGGGAATGGGCAATGTCCGAGGGTCAGCGCGGAGGGAATGGGCAATGTCCGAGGGTCAGCGCAGAGGGAATGGGCACTGTCCCAGGGTCAGCGCGGAGGGAATGGGCACTGTCCGAGGGTCAGCACGGAGGGAATGGGCACTGTCCGAGGGTCAGCGCGGAGGTAATGGGCACTGTCCGAGGGTCAGCACCAAGGGAATGGGCACTGTCCGAGGGTCAGCGCGGTGGGAATGGGCACTGTCCGAGGGTCAGTGCGGAGGTAATGGGCACTGTCCGAGGGTCAGCGCGGAGGGAAAGGGCACTGCCCGAGGGTCAGTGCGGAGGGAATGGGCACTCTCCGAGGGTCAGCGCGGAGGGAATGGGCACTGTCCGGGGGTCAGCACCAAGGGATCGGGCACTGTCCGAGGGTCAGCCCCTGGGGAATGGGCACTGTCTGAGGGTCAGCACGGAGGGAATGGGCACTGTCCGAGGGTCAGCACGGAGGGAATGGGCACTGTCCGAGGGTCAGCACCAAGGGATCGGGCACTGTCCAAGGGTCAGACCCAGGGGAATGGGCACTGTCCGAGGGTCAGCGCGGAGGGAATGGGCACTGTCCGAGGGTCAGCGCGGAGGGAATGGGCACTGTCCGAGGGTCAGCGCAGAGGGAATGGGCACTGTCCGAGGGTCAGCGCTGAGGGAATGGGCACTGTCCGAGGGTCAGCGCGGAGGTAATGGGCACTGTCCGAGGGTCAGCACGGAGGGAATGGGCACTGTCTGAGGGTCAGCGCAGAGGGAATGGACACTGTCTGAGGGTCAGCGCGGAGGTAATGGGCACTGTCCAAGGGTCAGCACCAAGGGAATGGGCACTGTCCGAGGGTCAGCGCGGTGGGAATGGGCACTGTCCGAGGGTCAGTGCGGAGGGAATGGGCGCTGTCCGAGGGTCAGCGCGGTGGGAATGGGCACTGTCCGAGGGTCAGTGCGGAGGGAATGGGCACTGTCCGAGGGTCAGCGAGGAGGGAATGGGCACTGCCCGAGGGTCAGCCCCAAGGGAATGGGCACTGTCCGAGGGTCAGCGTAGAGGGTATGGGCACTGTCCGAGGGTCAGCGCGGAGGGAATGGGCACTGTCCAAGGGTCAGCCCCAGGGGAATGGGCACTGTCCGAGGGTCAGCACAGAGGGAATGGGCACTGTCCGAGGGTCAGCGCAGAGGGAATGGGCACTGTCCGAGGGTCAGCCCCAAGGGAATGGGCACTGTCCGAGGGTCAGCGCGGAGGGAATGGGCACTGTCCGAGGGTCAGCGTAGAGGGTATTGGCACTGTCCGAGGGTCAGTGCGGAGGGAATGGGCACTGTCCGAGGGTCAGCGCGGAGGGAATGGGCACTGTCCGAGGGGCAGCGCGGAAGGAGTGGGCACTGTCCGAGGGTCAGCACGGAGGGAATGGACACTGTCCGAGGGTCAGCGCGGAGGGACTGGGCACTGTCCGAGAGTCAGCGCGGAGGGAATGGGCACTGTCCGAGGATCAGCGCAGAGGGAATGGGCACTGTCCGAGGGTCACTGCGGAGGGAATGGGCACTGTCCGAGGGTCAGCACCAAGGAAATGGGCACTGTCCGAGGGTCAGCATGAAGGGAATGGGCACTGTCCAAGGGTCAGCCCCAGGGGAATGGGCACTGTCCGAGGGTCAGCACGGAGGGAATGTGCACTGTCCGAGGGTCAGTGCGGAGGGTATGGGCACTGTCCCAGGGTCAGCGCAGAGGGAATCGGCACTGTCCGAGTGTCAGCGCGGAGGGAATGGGCACTGTCCGAGGGTCAGGGCGGAGGGAATGGGCACTGTCCGAGGGTCAGGGCGGAGGGAATGGGCACTGTCTGAGGGTCAGCACGGAGGGAATGTGCACTGTCCGAGGGTCAGTGCGGAGGGAATGGGCACTGTCCGAGGGTCAGCACGGAGGGAATGGGCACTATCCGAGGGTCAGCACGGAGGGAATGGGCACTGTCCGAGGGTCAGCACTGAGGGAATGGGCACTGTCCGAGGGTCAGCTCGGAGGGAATGGGCACTGACCGAGGGGCAGCGCGGAGGGAATGGGCACTGTCCGAGGGTCAGCGCGGAGGGAATGGGCACTGTCCCAGGGTCAGCGCGGAGGGAATGGGCACTGTCCGAGGGTCAGCACGGAGGGAATGGGCACTGTCCGAGGGTCAGCGCGGAGGTAATGGGCACTGTCCGAGGGTCAGCACCAAGGGAATGGGCACTGTCCGAGGGTCAGCGCGGTGGGAATGGGCACTGTCCGAGGGTCACTGCGGAGGGAATGGGCACTGTCCGAGGGTCAGCACCAAGGGACCGGGCACTGTCCGAGGGTCAGCGTGGAGGTAATGGGCACTGTCCGAGGGTCAGCGCGGAGGGAATGGGCACTGTCCGAGGGTCAGCGCGGAGGTAATGGGCACTGTCCGAGGGTCAGCATGAAGGGAATGGGCACTGTCCAAGGGTCAGCCCCAGGGGAATGGGCACTGTCCGAGGGTCAGCACGGAGGGATCGGGCACTGTCCGAGGGTCAGCACGGAGGGAATGGGCACTGTCCGAGGGTCAGCGAGGAGGGAATGGGCACTGCCCGAGGGTCAGCACGGAGGGAATGGGCACTGTCCGAGGGTCAGCACGGAGGGAATGGGCACTGCCCGAGGGTCAGCGCGGAGGGAATGTGCACTGTCCGAGGGTCAGTTCGGAGGGAATGGGCACTGCCCGAGTGTCAGCGCGGAGGGAATGGGCACTGTCCGAGGGTCAGCACGGAGGGTATGGGCACTGTCCGAGGGTCAGCACGGAGGGAATGGGCACTATCCGAGGGTCAGCACGGAGGGAATGGGCACTGTCCGAGGGTCAGCACGGAGGGAATGGGCACTGTCCCAGGGTCAGCGCGGAGGGAATAGGCACTGTCCGAGGGTCAGCACCAAGGGACCGGGCACTGTCCGAGGGTCAGCATGGAGGGAATGGGCACTGTCCGAGGGTCAGCGCAGAGGGACTGGGCACTGTCCGAGGGTCAGCGCGAAGGGAATGGGCACTGTCCGAGGGTCAGCGCGGAGGGAATGGGCACTGTCCGAGGGTCAGCGCAGAGGGAATGGGCACTGTCCGAGGGTCAGCACCAAGGGAACGGCACTGTCCGAGGGTCAGCGCGGAGGGAATGGGCACTGTCCGATGTTCAGCGCGGAGGGAATGAGCACTGTCCGAGGGTCAGTGCGGAGGGAATGGGCACTGTCCGAGGGTCAGCGCGGAGGGAATGGGCACTGTCCGAGGGTCAGCGCGGAGGGAATTGGCACTGTCCGAGGGTCAGCGCTGAGTGACTGGGCACTGACCGAGGGTCAGCACGGAGGGAATGGGCACTGTCCAAGGGTCAGCACCAAGGGAATGGGCACTGTACGTGGGTCAGCGCGGAGGGAATGGGCACTGTCCAAGGGTCAACACCAAGGGAATGGGCACTGTCCGATGGTCAGCACGGAGGGAATGGGCACTGACCGAGCGTCAGCGCGGTGGGAATGGGCACTGTCCGAGGGTCAGCGCGGAGGGAATGGGCACTGTCCGAGGGTCAGCGCGGAGGGAATGGGCACTGTCCAAGGGTCAGCACCAAGGGAATGGGCACTGTCCGAGGGTCAGCGCGGAGGGAATGGGCACTGTCCGAGGGTTAGTGCGGAGGGAATGGGCACTGACCCAGGGTCAGTGCTGAGTGGCAGTGCACTGACTGAGGGTCAACGCCGAGGGAATGGGCACTGTCCGAGGGTCAGCGCGGAGGGACTGGGCACTGTCCGAGGGTCAGCACGGAGGGAATGGGCACTGTCCGAGGGTCAACACGGAGGGAATGGGCACTGTCCGAGGGTCAGCGCGGAGGGAATAGGCACTGTCCGAGGGTCAGCGCCAAGGGATCGGGCACTGTTCGAGGGTCAGCCCCAGGGGAATGGGCACTGTCTGAGGGTCAGCACGGAGGATTCGGGCACTGTCCGAGGGTCAGCGCAGAGGGAATGGGCACTGTCGGAGGGTCAGCACGGAGGGAATGGGCACTGTCCGAGGGTCAGCGCAGAGGGAATGGGCACTGATCGAGGGTCAGCGCAGAGGGAATGGGCACTGTCCGAGGGTCAGCGCGGAGGTAATGGGCACTGTCCGAGGGTCAGCACCAAGGGAATGGGCACTGTCCGAGGGTCAGCGCAGAGGGAATGGACACTGTCCGAGGGTCCGCGCGGAGGTAATGGGCACTGTCCGAGGGTCAGCACGGTGGGAATGGGCACTATCCGAGGGTCAGCACGGAGGGAATGGGCACTGTCCGAGGGTCAGCACTGAGGGAATGGGCAATGTCCGAGGGTCAGCGCGGAGGGAATGGGCACTGTCCCAGGGTCAGCGCGGAGGGAATGGGCACTGTCCGAGGGTCAGCACGGAGGGAATGGGCACTGTCCGAGGGTCAGCGCAGAGGTAATGGGCACTGTCCGAGGGTCAGCACGGAGGGAATGGGCACTGTCCGAGGGTCAGCGCGGAGGGAATGGGCACTGTCCGAGGGTCACTGCGGAGGGAATGGGCACTGTCCGAGGGTCAGCGCGGTGGGAATGGGCACTGTCCGAGGGTCACTGCGGAGGGAATGGGCACTGTCCGAGGGTCAGCACCAAGGGAATGGGCAGTGTCCGAGGGTCAGCATGAAGGGAATGGGCACTGTCCAAGGGTCAGCCGCAGGGGAATGGGCACTGTCCGAGGGTCCGCACGGAGGGAATGGGCACTGCCCGAGGGTCAGCGCGGAGGGAATGTGCACTGTCCGAGGGTCAGCACGGAGGGAATGGGCACTGCCCGAGGGTCAGCGCGGAGGGAATGGGCACTGTCCGAGGGTCAGCACGGCGGGAATGGGCACTGTCCGAGGGTCAGCGCTGAGGGAATGAGCACTGTCCGAGGGTCAGTTCGGAGGGAATGGGCACTGCCCGAGTGTCAGCGCGGAGGGAATGGGCACTGTCCGAGGGTCAGCACGGAGGGTATGGGCACTGTCCGAGGGTCAGCACGGAGGGAATGGGCACTATCCGAGGGTCAGCACGGAGGGAATGGGCACTGTCCGAGGGTCAGCACTGAGGGAATGTGTACTGTCCGAGGGTCAGCGCGGAGGGAATGGGCACTGTCCCAGGGTCAGCGCGGAGGGAATAGGCACTGTCCGAGGGTCAGCACCAAGGGACCGGGCACTGTCCGAGGGTCAGGGCGGAGGGAATGGGCACTGTCCGAGGGTCAGCGCGGAGGGAATGGACACTGTCCGAGGGTCCGCGCGGAGGTAATGGGCACTGTCCGAGGGTCAGCACGGTGGGAATGGGCACTATCCGAGGGTCAGCACGGAGGGAATGGGCACTGTCCGAGGGTCAGCACTGAGGGAATGGGCAATGTCCGAGGGTCAGCGCGGAGGGAATGGGCACTGTCCCAGGGTCAGCGCGGAGGGAATGGGCACTGTCCGAGGGTCAGCACGGAGGGAATGGGCACTGTCCGAGGGTCAGCGCAGAGGTAATGGGCACTGTCCGAGGGTCAGCACGGAGGGAATGGGCACTGTCCGAGGGTCAGCGCGGAGGGAATGGGCACTGTCCGAGGGTCACTGCGGAGGGAATGGGCACTGTCCGAGGGTCAGCGCGGTGGGAATGGGCACTGTCCGAGGGTCACTGCGGAGGGAATGGGCACTGTCCGAGGGTCAGCACCAAGGGAATGGGCAGTGTCCGAGGGTCAGCATGAAGGGAATGGGCACTGTCCAAGGGTCAGCCGCAGGGGAATGGGCACTGTCCGAGGGTCCGCACGGAGGGAATGGGCACTGCCCGAGGGTCAGCGCGGAGGGAATGTGCACTGTCCGAGGGTCAGCACGGAGGGAATGGGCACTGCCCGAGGGTCAGCGCGGAGGGAATGGGCACTGTCCGAGGGTCAGCACGGCGGGAATGGGCACTGTCCGAGGGTCAGCGCTGAGGGAATGAGCACTGTCCGAGGGTCAGTTCGGAGGGAATGGGCACTGCCCGAGTGTCAGCGCGGAGGGAATGGGCACTGTCCGAGGGTCAGCACGGAGGGTATGGGCACTGTCCGAGGGTCAGCACGGAGGGAATGGGCACTATCCGAGGGTCAGCACGGAGGGAATGGGCACTGTCCGAGGGTCAGCACTGAGGGAATGTGTACTGTCCGAGGGTCAGCGCGGAGGGAATGGGCACTGTCCCAGGGTCAGCGCGGAGGGAATAGGCACTGTCCGAGGGTCAGCACCAAGGGACCGGGCACTGTCCGAGGGTCAGCGCGGAGGGAATGGGCACTGTCCGAGGGTCAGCGCAGAGGGACTGGGCACTGTCCGAGGGTCAGCGCCAAGGGAATGGGCACTGTCCGAGGGTCAGCGCGGAGGGAATGGGCACTGTCCGAGGGTCAGCGCAGAGGGACTGGGCACTGTCCGAGGGTCAGCGCTGAGGGACCGGGCACTGTCCGAGGGTCAGCACCAAGGGACCGGGCACTGTCCGAGGGTCAGCGTGGAGGGAATGGGCACTGTCCGAGGGTCAGCGCGGAGGGAATGGGCACTCTCCGATGTTCAGCTCGGAGGGAATGAGCACTGTCCGAGGGTCAGCGCGGAGGGAATGGGCACTGTCCGAGGGTCAGCGTGGTGGGAATGGGCACTGTCCGAGGGTCAGCCCCAAGGGAATGGGCACTGTCCGAGGGTCAGCACGGAGGGAATGGGCACTGTCCGAGGGTCAGCGCGGAGGGAATGGGCACTGTCCGAGGTTCAGCGCGGAGGGAATGGGCACTGTCCGAGGGTCAGGGCTGAGTGACTGGGCACTGTCCGAGGGTCAGCACGGAGGAAATGGGCACTGTCCAAGGGTCAGCGCGGAGGGAATGGGCACTGTCCGAGGGTCAGCGCGGAGGGAATGGGCACTGTCCGATGGTCAGCACGGAGGGAATGGGCACTGTCCAAGGGTCAGCAACAAGGGAATGGGCACTGTACATGGGTCAGCGCGGAGGGAATGGGCACTGTCCAAGGGTCAACACCAAGGGAATGGTCACTGTCCGAGGGTCAGCGTAGAGGATATGGGCACTGTCCGAGGGTCAGCGCGGAGGGAATGGGCTCTCTCCGATGTTCAGCGCGGAGGGAATGAGCACTGTCCGAGGGTCAGCGCGGAGGGAATGGGCACTGTCCGAGGGTCAGCGCGGAGGGAATGGGCACTGTCCGAGGGTCAGCGCGGAGGGAATGGGCACTGTCCGAGGGTCAGCGCTGAGTGACTGGGCACTGTCCGAGGGTCAGCACGGAGGGAATGGGCACTGTCCAAGGGTCAGCACCAAGGGAATGGGCACTGTCGAGGGTCAGCGCGGAGGGAATGGGCACTGTCCGATGGTCAGCACGGAGGGAATGGGCACTGTCCAAGGGTCAGCACGGAGGGAATGGGCACTGTCCGAGGGTCAACACGGAGGGAATGGGCACTGACCGAGCGTCAGCGCTGATTGACCGGGCACTGTCCGAGGGTCAGCGCGGAGGGAATGGGCACTGTCCAAGGGTCAGCACCAAGGGAATGGGCACTGTCCGAGGGTCAGCGCGGAGGGAATGGGCACTGTCCAAGGGTCAGCACCAAGGGAATGGGCACTGTCCGAGGGTCAGCGCGGAGGGAATGGGCACTGTCCGAGGGTCAGCGCAGAGGGAATGGGCACTGTCCGAGGGTTAGCGCGGAGGTAATGGGCACTGTCCGAGGGTCAGCACCAAGGGAATGGGCACTGTCCGAGGGTCAGCGCGGTGGGAATGGGCACTGTCCGAGGGTCAGTGTGGAGGTAATGGGCACTGTCCAAGGGTCAGCGAGGAGGGAATGGGCACTGCCCAAGGGTCAGCCCCAAGGGAATGGGCACTGTCCGAGGGTCAGCGTAGAGGATATGGGCACTGTCCGAGGGTCAGCGCGGAGGGAATGGGCACTGTCCAAGGGTCAGCCCCAGGGGAATGGGCACTGTCCGAGGGTCAGCACGGAGGGATCGGGCACTGTCCGAGGGTCACTGCGGAGGGACTGGGCACTGTCCAAGGGTCAGCCCCAGGGGAATGGGCACTGTCCGAGGGTCAGCCCCAAGGGAATGGGCACTGTCGGAGGGTCAGCACGGAGGGAATGAGCACTGTCCGAGGGTCAGCGCGGAGGGAATGGGCACTGTCCGAGGTTCAGCGCGGAGGGAATGGGCACTGTCCGAGGGTCAGGGCTGAGTGACTGGGCACTGTCCGAGGGTCAGCACGGAGGGAATGGGCACTGTCCAAGCGTCAGCACCAAGGGAATGGGCACTGTCCGAGGGTCAGCGCGGAGGGAATGGGCACTGTCCGATGGTCAGCACGGAGGGAATGGGCACTGTCCAAGGGTCAGCACCAAGGGAATGGGCACTGTCCGATGGTCAGCACGGAGGGAATGGGCACTGACCGAGGGTCAGCACGGAGGGAATGGGCACTGTCCGAGGGTCAGCCCCAAGGGAATGGTCACTGTCCGATGGTCAGCACGGAGGGAATGGGCACTGACCGAGGGTCAGCACGGAGGGAATGGGCACTGTCCGAGGGTCAGCCCCAAGGGAATGGGCACTGCCCAAGGGTCAGCCCCAAGGGAATGGGCACTGTCCGAGGGTCAGCGTAGAGGATATGGGCACTGTCCGAGGGTCAGCGCGGAGGGAATGGGCACTGTCCGAGGGTCAGCGCTGAGTGACTGGGCACTGTCCGAGGGTCAGCGCGGAGGGAATGGGCTCTCTCCGATGTTCAGCGCGGAGGGAATGAGCACTGTCCGAGGGTCAGCGCGGAGGGAATGGGCACTGTCCGAGGGGCAGCGCGGAGGGAATGGGCACTGTCCGAGGGTCAGCGCGGAGGGAATGGGCACTGTCCGAGGGTCAGCGCTGAGTGACTGGGCACTGTCCGAGGGTCAGCGCGGAGGGAATGGGCACTGTCCAAGGGTCAGCACGGAGGGAATGGGCACTGTCGAGGGTCAGCGCGGAGGGAATGGGCACTGTCCGATGGTCAGCACGGAGGGAATGGGCACTGTCCAAGGGTCAGCACCAAGGGAATGGGCACTGCACGTGGGTCAGCGCGGAGGGAATGGGCACTGTCCGATGGTCAGCACGGAGGGAATGGGCACTGACCGAGCGTCAGCGCTGATTGACCGGGCACTGTCCGAGGGTCAGCGCGGAGGGAATGGGCACTGTCCAAGGGTCAGCACCAAGGGAATGGGCACTGTCCGAGGGTCAGCGCGGAGGGAATGGGCACTGTCCGAGGGTCAGTGCGGAGGGAATGGGCACTGTCCCAGGGTCAGTGCTGAGTGGCCGGGCACTGACCGAGGGTCAGCACCGAGGGAATGGGCACTGTCCGAGGGTCAGCGCGGAGGGACTGGGCACTGTCCGAGGGTCAGCACGGAGGGAATGGGCACTGTCCGAGGGTCAACACGGAGGGAATGGGCACTGTCCGAGGGTCAGCGCGGAGGGAATGGGCACTGTCCGAGGGTCAGCGCCAAGGGATCGGGCACTGTCCGAGGGTCAGCCCCAGGGGAATGGGCACTGTCTGAGGGTCAGCACGGAGGATTCGGGCTCTGTCGGAGGGTCAGCACCAAGGGAATGGGCACTGTCGGAGGGTCAGCGCGGAGGGAATGGGCACTGTCCGAGGGTCAGCGCAGAGGGAATGGGCACTGTCCGAGGGTCAGCGCGGAGGTAATGGGCACTGTCCGAGGGTCAGCACCAAGGGAATGGGCACTGTCCGAGGGTCAGCGCAGAGGGAATGGACACTGTCCGAGGGTCCGCGCGGAGGTAATGGGCACTGTCCGAGGGTCAGCACCAAGGGAATGGGCACTGTCCGAGGGTCAGCGCGGTGGGAATGGGCACTGTCCGAGGGTCAGCACCAAGGGAATGGGCACTGTCCGAGGGTCAGCGTAGAGGATATGGGCACTGTCCGAGGGTCAGCGCGGAGGGAATGGGCACTGTCCGAGGGTCAGTGCGGAGGTAATGGGCACTGTCCAAGGGTCAGCGAGGAGGGAATGGGCACTGCCCAAGGGTCAGCCCCAAGGGAATGGGCACTGTCCGAGGGTCAGCGTAGAGGATATGGGCACTGTCCGAGGGTCAGCGCGGAGGGAATGGGCACTGTCCAAGGGTCAGCCCCAGGGGAATGGGCACTGTCCGAGGGTCAGCACGGAGGGATCGGGCACTGTCCGAGGGTCAGCGCAGAGGGAATGGGCACTGTCCGAGGGTCAGCGCGGAGGGAATGGGCACTGTCCGAGGGTCAGCCCCAAGGGAATGGGCACTGCCCAAGGGTCAGCGTAGAGGGTATGGGCACAGTCCGAGGGTTAGCGCGGAGGGAATGGGCACTGTCCGAGGATCAGCGCGGAGGGAATGGGCACTGTCCGAGGGGCAGCGCGGAGGGAGTGGGCACTGTCCGAGGGTCAGCACGGAGGGAATGGACACTGTCCGAGGGTCAGCGCGGAGGGACTGGGCACTGTCCGAGAGTCAGCGCGGAGGGAATGGGCACTGTCCGAGGGTCAGCGCAGAGGGAATGGGCACTGTCCGAGGGTCACTGCGGAGGGAATGGGCACTGTCCGAGGGTCAGCACCAAGGGATTGGGCACTGTCCGAGGGTCAGCATGAAGGGAATGGGCACTGTCCAAGGGTCAGCCCCAGGGGAATGGGCACTGTCCGAGGGTCAGCACGGAGGGATCGTGCACTGTCCGAGGGTCAGCACGGAGGGAATGGGCACTGTCCGAGGGTCAGCACGGAGGGAATGGGCACTGTCCGAGGGTCAGCACGGAGGGAATGGGCACTGTCCGAGGGTCAGCGCAGAGGGAATGGGCACTGTCCGAGGGTCAGCACGGAGGGAATGGGCACTGTCCGAGGGTCAGCGCTGAGTGACCGGGCACTGTCCGAGGGTCAGCGCGGAGAGAATGGGCACTGTCCGAGGGTCAGCGCCAAGGGAATGGGCACTGTCCGAGGGTCAGCACCAAGGGAATGGGCACTGTCCGAGGGTCAGCACCAAGGGAATGGGCACTGTCCAAGGGTCAGCGTAGAGGATATGGGCACTGTCGGAGGGTCAGCGCGGAGGGAATGTGCACGGTCCGAGGGTCAGCGCAGAGGGAATGGGCACTGTCCGAGGGTCAGCACGGAGGGAATGGGCACTGTCCGAGGGTCAGCCCCAGGGGAATGGGCACTGTCCAAGGGTCAGCACGGAGGGATCGTGTACTGTCCGAGGGTCAGCCCCAGGGGAACGGGCACTGTCCGAGGGTCAGCACGGAGGGAATGGGCACTGTCCGAGGGTCAGCGCGGAGGGAATGGGCACTGTCCGAGGGTCAGCGCGGAGGTAATGGGCACTGTCCGAGGGTCAGCCCCAGGGGAATGGGCACTGTCCGAGGGTCAGCACCAAGGGAATGGGCACTGTCCGAGGGTCAGCGCGGAGGGAATGGGCACTGTCCGAGGGTCAGCGCGGAGGTAATGGGCACTGTCGGAGGGTCAGCACCAAGGGAATGGGCACTGTCCGAGGGTCAGCACCAAGGGAATGGGCACTGTCCGAGGGTCAGCGCGGAGGGAATGGGCACTGTCCGAGGGTCAGCGCGGAGGTAATGGGCACTGTCCGAGGGTCAGCCCCAGGGGAATGGGCACTGTCCGAGGGTCAGCACGGAGGGATCGTGTACTGTCCGAGGGTCAGCCCCAGGGGAACGGGCACTGTCCGAGGGTCAGCACGGAGGGAATGGGCACTGTCCGAGGGTCAGCGCGGAGGGAATGGGCACTGTCGGAGGGTCAGCACCAAGGGAATGGGCACTGTCCGAGGGTCAGCGCGGTGGGAATGGGCACTGTCCGAGGGTCAGTGCGGAGGTAATGGGCACTGTCCAAGGGTCAGCGAGGAGGGAATGGGCACTGCCCAAGGGTCAGCCCCAAGGGAATGGGCACTGTCCGAGGGTCAGCGTAGAGGATATGGGCACTGTCCGAGGGTCAGCGCGGAGGGAATGGGCACTGTCCAAGGGTCAGCCCCAGGGGAATGGGCACTGTCCGAGGGTCAGCACGGAGGGATCGGGCACTGTCCGAGGGTCAGCGCAGAGGGACTGGGCACTGTCCGAGGGTCAGCGCTGAGGGACCGGGCACTGTCCGAGGGTCAGCACCAAGGGACCGGGCACTGTCCGAGGGTCAGCGTGGTGGGAATGGGCACTGTCCGAGGGTCAGCCCCAAGGGAATGGGCACTGTCCGAGGGTCAGCGCGGAGGGAATGGGCACTGTCCGAGGGTCAGCGCGGAGGGAATGGGCACTGTCCGAGGTTCAGCGCGGAGGGAATGGGCACTGTCCGAGGGTCAGGGCTGAGTGACTGGGCACTGTCCGAGGGTCAGCACGGAGGAAATGGGCACTGTCCAAGGGTCAGCACCAAGGGAATGGGCACTGTCCGAGGGTCAGCGCGGAGGGAATGGGCACTGTCCGATGGTCAGCACGGAGGGAATGGGCACTGTCCAAGGGTCAGCACCAAGGGAATGGGCACTGTCCGAGGGTCAGCGCGGAGGGAATGGGCACTGTCCGAGGGTCAGCACGGAGGGAATGGGCACTGTCCGAGGGTCAGCGCGGAGGGAATGGGCACTGTCCAAGGGTCAACACCAAGGGAATGGTCTCTGTCCGATGGTCAGCACGGAGGGAATGGGCACTGACCGAGGGTCAGCGCGGTGGGAATGGGCACTGTCCGAGGGTCAGCGCTGATTGACCGGGCACTGTCCGAGGGTCAGCGCGGAGGGAATGGGCACTGTCCAAGGGTCAGCACCAAGGGAATGGGCACTGTCCGAGGGTCAGCGCGGAGGGAATGGGCACTGTCCGAGGGTCAGTGCGGAGGGAATGGGCACTGTCCCAGGGTCAGTGCTGAGTGGCCGGGCACTGACCGAGGGTCAGCGCCGAGGGAATGGGCACTGTCCGAGGGTCAGCGCGGAGGGACTGGGCACTGTCCGAGGGTCAGCGCAGAGGGAATGGACACTGTCCGAGGGTCAGCGCGGAGGGAATGGGCACTGTCCGAGGGTCAGGGCGGAGGGAATGGGCACTGTCCGAGGGTCAGCGCCAAGGGATCGGGCACTGTCTGAGGGTCAGCCCCAGGGGAATGGGCACTGTCTGAGGGTCAGCACCAAGGGAATGGGCACTGTCGGAGGGTCAGCGCGGAGGGAATGGGCACTGTCCGAGGGTCAGCGCAGAGGGAATGGGCACTGTCCGAGGGTCAGCGCGGAGGTAATGGGCACTGTCCGAGGGTCAGTGCGGAGGTAATGGGCACTGTCCAAGGTTCAGCCCCAGGGGAATGGGCACTGTCGGAGGGTCAGCGCGGAGGGAATGGGCACTGTCCGAGGGTCAGCGCAGAGGGAATGGGCAATGTCCGAGGGTCAGCGCGGAGGTAATGGGCACTGTCCGAGGGTCAGCGCGGAGGGAATGGGCACTGCCCGAGGGTCAGCACGGAGGGAATGGGCACTGTCCGAGGGTCAGTACGGAGGGAATGTGCACTGTCCGAGGGTCAGCACGGAGGGTATGGGCACTGTCCGAGGGTCAGCACGGAGGGAATGGGCACTATCCGAGGGTCAGCACGGAGGGAATGGGCACTGTCCGAGGGTCAGCACTGAGGGAATGGGTACTGTCCGAGGGTCAGCGCGGAGGGAATGGGCACTGTCCCAGGGTCAGCGCGGAGGGAATAGGCACTGTCCGAGGGTCAGCACCAAGGGACCGGGCACTGTCCGAGGGTCAGCGCGGAGGGAATGGGCACTGTCCGAGGGTCAGCGCAGAGGGACTGGGCACTGTCCGAGGGTCAGCGCCAAGGGAATGGGCACTGTCCGAGGGTCAGCGCGGAGGGAATGGGCACTGTCCGAGGGTCAGCGCAGAGGGACTGGGCACTGTCCGAGGGTCAGCGCTGAGGGACCGGGCACTGTCCGAGGGTCAGCACCAAGGGACCGGGCACTGTCCGAGGGTCAGTGTGGAGGGAATGGGCACTGTCCGAGGGTCAGCGCGGAGGGAATGGGCACTCTCCGATGTTCAGCGCGGAGGGAATGAGCACTGTCCGAGGGTCAGCGCGGAGGGAATGGGCACTGTCCGAGGGTCAGCGCGGAGGGAATGGGCACTGTCCGAGGTTCAGCGCGGAGGGAATGGGCACTGTCCGAGGGTCAGCGCTGAGTGACTGGGCACTGTCCGAGGGTCAGCACGGAGGGAATGGGCACTGTCCAAGGGTCAGCACCAAGGGAATGGGCACTGTCCGAGGGTCAGCGCGGAGGGAATGGGCACTGTCCGATGGTCAGCACGGAGGGAATGGGCACTGTCCAAGGGTCAGCACCAAGGGAATGGGCACTGTACGTGGGTCAGCGCGGAGGGAATGGGCACTGTCCGAGGGTCAGCGAGGAGGGAATGGGCACTGCCCAAGGGTCAACACCAAGGGAATGGGCACTGTCCGATGGTCAGCACAGAGGGAATGGGCACTGACCGAGGGTCAGCGCGGTGGGAATGGGCACTGTCCGAGGCTCAGCGCTGATTGACCGGGCACTGTCCGAGGGTCAGCGCGGAGGGAATGGGCACTGTCCAAGGGTCAGCACCAAGGGAATGGGCACTGTCCGAGGGTCAGCGCGGAGGGAATGGGCACTGTCCGAGGGTCAGTGCGGAGGTAATGGGCACTGTCCAAGGGTCAGCGAGGAGGGAATGGGCACTGCCCAAGGGTCAGCCCCAAGGGAATGGGCACTGTCCGAGGGTCAGCGTAGAGGATATGGGCACTGTCCGAGGGTCAGCGCGGAGGGAATGGGCACTGTCCAAGGGTCAGCCCCAGGGGAATGGGCACTGTCCGAGGGTCAGCACGGAGGGATCGGGCACTGTCCGAGGGTCAGCGCAGAGGGACTGGGCACTGTCCGAGGGTCAGCACCAAGGGACCGGGCACTGTCCGAGGGTCAGCGTGGTGGGAATGGGCACTGTCCGAGGGTCAGCCCCAAGGGAATGGGCACTGTCGGAGGGTCAGCACGGAGGGAATGAGCACTGTCCGAGGGTCAGCGCGGAGGGAATGGGCACTGTCCGAGGGTCAGCGCGGAGGGAATGGGCACTGTCCGAGGTTCAGCGCGGAGGGAATGGGCACTGTCCGAGGGTCAGGGCTGAGTGACTGGGCACTGTCCGAGGGTCAGCACGGAGGAAATGGGCACTGTCCGAGGGTCAGCGCTGAGGGACTGGGCACTGTCCGAGGGTCAGCACCAAGGGACCGGGCACTGTCCGAGGGTCAGCGTGGTGGGAATGGGCACTGTCCGAGGGTCAGCCCCAAGGGAATGGGCACTGTCCGAGGGTCAGCGCGGAGGGAATGGGCACTGTCCGAGGGTCAGGGCTGAGTGACTGGGCACTGTCCGAGGGTCAGCACGGAGGAAATGGGCACTGTCCAAGCGTCAGCACCAAGGGAATGGGCACTGTCCGAGGGTCAGCGCGGAGGGAATGGGCACTGTCCGATGGTCAGCACGGAGGGAATGGGCACTGTCCAAGGGTCAGCACCAAGGGAATGGGCACTGTCCGAGGGTCAGCGCGGAGGTAATGGGCACTGTCCAAGGGTCAGCACGGAGGGAATGGGCACTGTCCGATGGTCAGCACGGAGGTAATGGGCACTGTCCGAGGGTCAGCGCGGAGGGAATGGGCACTGTCCGATGGTCAGCACGGAGGTAATGGGCACTGTCCGAGGGTCAGCGCGGAGGGAATGGGCACTGTCCGAGGGTCAGCGCGGAGGTAATGGGCACTGTCCGAGGGTCAGCGCGGAGGGAATGGGCACTGTCCGATGGTCAGCACGGAGGGAATGGGCACTGTCCAAGGGTCAGCACCAAGGGAATGGGCACTGTCCGAGGGTCAGCACGGAGGGAATGGGCACTGTCCAAGGGTCAACACCAAGGGAATGGTCACTGTCCGATGGTCAGCGCGGAGGGAATGGGCACTGTCCGAGGGTCAGTGCGGAGGGAATGGGCACTGTCCCAGGGTCAGTGCGGAGGGAATGGGCACTGTCCGAGGGTCAGCGCAGAGGGAATGGACACTGTCCGAGGGTCAGCGCGGAGGGACTGGGCACTGTCCGAGGGTCAGCGCAGAGGGAATGGACACTGTCCGAGGGTCAGCGCGGAGGGAATGGGCACTGTCCGAGGGTCAGCGCAGAGGGAATGGACACTGTCCGAGGGTCAGCGCGGAGGGAATGGGCACTGTCCGAGGGTCAGCGCGGAGGGAATGGGCACTGTCCGAGGGTCAGCGCGGAGGGAATGGGCACTGTCCGAGGGTCAGCGCGGAGGGAATGGGCACTGTCCGAGGGTCAGCGCCAAGGGATCGGGCACTGTCCGAGGGTCAGCCCCAGGGGAATGGGCACTGTCTGAGGGTCAGCACGGAGGATTCGGGCACTGTCGGAGGGTCAGCACCAAGGGAATGGGCACTGTCGGAGGGTCAGCACGGAGGGAATGGGCACTGTCCGAGGGTCAGCGCAGAGGGAATGGGCACTGTCCGAGGGTCAGCGCGGAGGTAATGGGCACTGTCCGAGGGTCAGTGCGGAGGTAATGGGCACTGTCCAAGGTTCAGCCCCAGGGGAATGGGCACTGTCCGAGGGTCAGCACGGAGGGATCGGGCACTGCCCGAGGGTCAGCACGGAGGGAATGGGCACTGTCCGAGGGTCAGCGCGGAGGGAATGGGCACTGCCCGAGGGTCAGCACGGAGGGAATGGGCACTGTCCGAGGGTCAGTACGGAGGGAATGGGCACTGCCCGAGGGTCAGCGCGGAGGGAATGTGCACTGTCCGAGGGTCAGCACGGAGGGTATGGGCACTGTCCGAGGGTCAGCACGGAGGGAATGGGCACTATCCGAGGGTCAGCACGGAGGGAATGGGCACTGTCCGAGGGTCAGCACTGAGGGAATGGGTACTGTCCGAGGGTCAGCGCGGAGGGAATGGGCACTGTCCCAGGGTCAGCGCGGAGGGAATAGGCACTGTCCGAGGGTCAGCACCAAGGGACCGGGCACTGTCCGAGGGTCAGCGCGGAGGGAATGGGCACTGTCCGAGGGTCAGCGCAGAGGGACTGGGCACTGTCCGAGGGTCAGCGCCAAGGGAATGGGCACTGTCCGAGGGTCAGCGCGGAGGGAATGGGCACTGTCCGAGGGTCAGCGCAGAGGGACTGGGCACTGTCCGAGGGTCAGCGCTGAGGGACCGGGCACTGTCCGAGGGTCAGCACCAAGGGACCGGGCACTGTCCGAGGGTCAGTGTGGAGGGAATGGGCACTGTCCGAGGGTCAGCGCGGAGGGAATGGGCACTCTCCGATGTTCAGCGCGGAGGGAATGAGCACTGTCCGAGGGTCAGCGCGGAGGGAATGGGCACTGTCCGAGGGTCAGCGCGGAGGGAATGGGCACTGTCCGAGGTTCAGCGCGGAGGGAATGGGCACTGTCCGAGGGTCAGCGCTGAGTGACTGGGCACTGTCCGAGGGTCAGCACGGAGGGAATGGGCACTGTCCAAGGGTCAGCACCAAGGGAATGGGCACTGTCCGAGGGTCAGCACGGAGGGAGTGGGCACTGTCCGAGGGTCAGCGCGGAGGGAATGGGCACTGTCCGATGGTCAGCACGGAGGGAATGGGCACTGTCCAAGGGTCAGCACCAAGGGAATGGGCACTGTCCGAGGGTCAACACCAAGGGAATGGGCACTGTCCGAGGGTCAGCACAGAGGGAATGGGCACTGACCGAGGGTCAGCACGGAGGGAATGGGCACTGTCCGTGGGTCAGCGCGGAGGGAATGGGCACTGTCCAAGGGTCAACACCAAGGGAATGGGCACTGTCCGATGGTCAGCACAGAGGGAATGGGCACTGACCGAGGGTCAGCGCGGTGGGAATGGGCACTGTCCGAGGCTCAGCGCTGATTGACCGGGCACTGTCCGAGGGTCAGCGCGGAGGGAATGGGCACTGTCCAAGGGTCAGCACCAAGGGAATGGGCACTGTCCGAGGGTCAGCGCGGAGGGAATGGGCACTGTCCGAAAGTCAGTGCGGAGGGAATGGGCACTGTCCCAGGGTCAGTGCTGAGTGGCCGGGCACTGACCGAGGGTCAGCGCCGAGGGAATGGGCACTGTCCGAGGGTCAGCGCGGAGGGACTGGGCACTGTCCGAGGGTCAGCACGGAGGGAATGGGCACTGTCCGAGGGGCAGCGCGGAGGGAATGGGCACTGTCCGAGGGTCAACACGGAGGGAATGGGCACTGTCCGAGGGTCAGCGCGGAGGGAATGGGCACTGTCCGAGGGTCAGCGCCAAGGGATCGGGCACTGTCCGAGGGTCAGCCCCAGGGGAATGGGCACTGTCTGAGGGTCAGCACGGAGGATTCGGGCACTGTCGGAGGGTCAGCGCGGAGGGAATGGGCACTGTCGGAGGGTCAGCGCGGAGGGAATGGGCACTGTCCGAGGGTCAGCGCAGAGGGAATGGGCACTGTCCGAGGGTCAGCGCGGAGGTAATGGGCACTGTCCGAGGGTCAGCACCAAGGGAAT
Organism: Chiloscyllium plagiosum; assembly: GCF_037043375.1. Classification (NCBI taxonomy): domain Eukaryota; kingdom Metazoa; phylum Chordata; class Chondrichthyes; order Orectolobiformes; family Hemiscylliidae; genus Chiloscyllium; species Chiloscyllium plagiosum. Next base: position 41,669,026 of record NW_028270179.1, read on the forward strand.
GGGCACTGTCCGATGGTCAGCGCAGAGGGAATGGACACTGTCCGAGGGTCCGCGCGGAGGTAATGGGCACTGTCCGAGGGTCAGCACCAAGGGAATGGGCCCTGTCCGAGGGTCAGCGCGGTGGGAATGGGGACTGTCCGAGGGTCAGTGCGGAGGTAATGGGCACTGTCCAAGGGTCAGCGAGGAGGGTATGGGCACTGCCCAAGGGTCAGCCCCAAGGGAATGGGCACTGTCCGAGGGTCAGCGTAGAGGATATGGGCACTGTCCGAGGGTCAGCGGGGAGGGAATGGGCACTGTCCAAGGGTCAGCCCCAGGGGAATGGGCACTGTCCGAGGGTCAGCACGGAGGGATCGGGCACTGTCCGAGGGTCAGCGCGGAGGGAATGGGCACTGTCCGAGGGTCAGCCCCAAGGGAATGGGCACTGTCCGAGGGTCAGCGTAGAGGGTATGGGCACAGTCCGAGGGTTAGCGCGGAGGGAATGGGCACTGTCCGAGGGTCAGCGCGGAGGGAATGGGCACTGTCCGAGGGGCAGCGCGGAGGGAGTGGGCACTGTCCGAGGGTCAGCACGGAGGGAATGGACACTGTCCGAGGGTCAGCGCGGAGGGAATGGGCACTGTCGGAGGGTCAGCGCGGAGGGACTGGGCACTGTCCGAGGGTCAACACGGAGGGAATGGGCACTGTCCGAGGGTCAGCGCAGAGGGAATGGGCACTGTCCGATGGTCACTGCGGAGGGAATGGGCACTGTCCGAGGGTCAGCACCAAGGGAATGGGCACTGTTCGAGGGTCAGCATGAAGGGAATGGGCACTGTCCAAGGGTCAGCCCCAGGGGAATGGGCACTGTCCGAGAGTCAGCACGGAGGGATCGTGCACTGTCCGAGGGTCAGCACGGAGGGAATGGGCACTGTCGGAGGGTCAGCGCGGAGGGAATGGGCACTGTCCGAGGTTCAGTACGGAGGGAATGGGCACTGTCCGAGGGTCAGCGCGGAGGGAATGGGCACTGTCCGAGGGTCAGCACCAAGGGAATGGGCACTGTCCGAGGGTCAGCGCAGAGGGAATGGACACTGTCCGAGGGTCAGCGCGGAGGGAATGGGCACTGTCCGAGGGTCAGCACGGAGGGAATGGGCACTGTCCGAGGGTCAGCGCGGAGGGAATGGGCACTGTCCGAGGGTCAGCCCCAAGGGAATGGGCACTGTCCGAGGGTCAGCGCAGAGGGAATGGACACTGTCCGAGGGTCAGCGCAGAGGGAATGGGCACTGTCCGAGGGTCAGCGCGGAGGGAATGGGCACTGTCCGAGGGTCAGCGCGGAGGGAATGGGCACTGTCCGAGGGTCCGCGCGGAGGTAATGGGCACAGTCCGAGGGTCAGCACCAAGGGAATGGGCACTGTCCGAGGGTCAGCGCGGTGGGAATGGGCACTGTCCAAGGGTCAGTGCGGAGGTAATGGGCACTGTCCAAGGGTCAGCGAGGAGGGAATGGGCACTGCCCAAGGGTCAGCCCCAAGGGAATGGGCACTGTCCGAGAGTCAGCGTAGAGGATATGGGCACTGTCCGAGGGTCAGCGCGGAGGGAATGGGCACTGTCCAAGGGTCAGCCCCAGGGGAATGGGCACTGTCCGAGGGTCAGCACGGAGGGATCGGGCACTGTCCGAGGGTCAGCGCAGAGGGAATGGGCACTGTCCGAGGGTCAGCGCGGAGGGAATGGGCACAGTCCGAGGGTTAGCGCGGAGGGAATGGGCACTGTCCGAGGGTCAGCGCGGAGGGAATGGGCACTGTCCGAGGGGCAGCGCGGAGGGAGTGGGCACTGTCCGAGGGTCAGCACCAAGGGAATGGGCACTGTCCGAGGGTCAGCGCGGAGGGAATGTACACTGTCCGAGGGTCAGCGCGGAGGGACTGGGCACTGTCCAAGAGTCAGCGCGGAGGGAATGGGCACTGTCCGAGGGTCAGCGCAGAGTGAATGGGCACTGTCCGAGGGTCACTGCGGAGGGAATGGGCACTGTCCGAGGGTCAGCACCAAGGGAATGGGCACTGTCCAAGGGTCAGCCCCAGGGTAATGGGCACTGTCCGAGGGTCAGCGCGGAGGGAATGGGTACTGTCCGAGGGTCAGCGCGGAGGGAATGGGCACTGACCGAGGGTCAGCACGGAGGGAATGGGCACTGCCCGAGGGTCAGCGCGGAGGGAATGGGTACTGTCCGAGGGTCAGTGCGGAGGGAATGGGCACTGCCCGAGTGTCATCGCGGAGGGAATGGGCACTGTCCGAGGGTCAGCACGGAGGGTATGGGCACTGTCCGAGGGTCAGCACGGAGGGAATGGGCACTGTCCGAGGGTCAGCGCGGAGTGAATGGGCACTGTCCGAGGGTCAGCGCGGAGGGAATAGGCACTGTCCGAGGGTCAGCACCAAGGGACCGGGCACTGTCCGAGGGTCAGCGCGGAGGGAATGGGCACTGTCCGAGGGTCAGCGCAGAGGGACTGGGCACTGTCCGAGGGTCAGCGCCAACGGAATGGGCACTGTCCGAGGGTCAGCGCCGAGGGAATGGGCACTGTCCGAGGGTCAGCGCAGAGGGACTGGGCACTGTCCGAGGGTCAGCGCTGAGGGACCGGGCACTGTCCGGGGGTCAGCACCAAGGGATCGGGCACTATCCGAGGGTCAGCCCCAGGGGAATGGGCACTGTCTGAGGGTCAGCACGGAGGGAATGGGCACTGTCCGAGGGTCAGCACGGAGGGAATGGGCACTGTCCGAGGGACAGCACCAAGGGATCGGGCACTGTCCGAGGGTCAGCCCCAGGGGAATGGGCACTGTCTGAGGGTCAGCACGGAGGGAATGGGCACAGTCCGAGGGTCAGCCCCAAGGGAATGGGCACTGTCCGAGGGTCAGCGCTGAGGGAATGGGCACTGTCCGAGGGTCAGCGCGGAGGGAATGGGCACTGTCCGAGGGTCAGCGCGGAGGGAATGGGCACTGTCCGAGGGTCAGCGCGGAGGTAATGGGCACTGTCCGAGGGTCAGCACCAAGGGAATGGGCACTGTCCGAGGGTCAGCGCAGAGGGAATGGACACTGTCCGAGGGTCAGCGCGGAGGTAATGGGCACTGTCCGAGGGTCAGTACCAAGGGAATGGGCACTGTCCGAGGGTCAGCGAGGTGGGAATGGGCACTGTCCGAGGGTCAGTGCGGAGGTAATGGGCACTGTCCGAGGGTCAGCGAGGAGGGAATGGGCACTGCCCGAGGGTCAGCCCCAAGGGAATGGGCACTGTCCGAGGGTCAGCGTAGAGGGTATGGGCACTGTCCGAGGGTCAGCGCGGAGGGAATGGGCACTGTCCAAGGGTCAGCACCAGGGGAATGGGCACTGTCCGAGGGTCAGCACGGAGGGATCGGGCACTGTCCTAGGGTCAGCGCAGAGGGAATGGGCACTGTCCGAGGGTCAGCGCGGAGGGAATGGGCACTGTCCGAGGGTCAGCCCCAAGGGAATGGGCACTGTCCGAGGGTCAGCGTAGAGGGTATGGGCACTGTCCGAGGGACAGCGCGGAGGGAATGGGCACTGTCTGAGGGTCAGCGCGGAGGGAATGGGCACTGTCCGAGGGGCAGCGCGGAGGGAGTGGGCACTGTCCGAGGGTCAGCACGGAGGGAATGGACACTGTCCGAGGGTCAGCGCGGAGGGACTGGGCACTGTCCGAGGGTCAGCACGGAGGGAATGGGCACTGTCCGAGGGTCAGCGCGGAGGGAATGGGCACTGTCCGAGGGTCACTGCGGAGGGAATGGGCACTGTCCGAGGGTCAGCACCCAGGGAATGGGCACTGTCCGAGGGTCAGCATGAAGGGATCGGGAACTGTCCGAGGGTCAGCACGGAGGGAATGGGCACTGTCCGAGGGTCAGCGCGGAGGGATCGGGAACTGTCCGAGGGTCAGCACGGAGGGAATGGGCACTGCCCGAGGGTCAGCGCGGAGGGAATGTGCACTGTCCGAGGGTCAGTGCGGAGGGAATGTGCACTGTCCGAGGGTCAGCGCAGAGGGAATGGGCACTGTCCGAGGGTCAGCGCAGAGGGAATGGGCACTGTCCGAGGGTCAGCACTGAGGGAATGGGCAATGTCCGAGGGTCAGCCCGGAGGGTATGGGCACTGTCCGAGGGTCAGCGCAGAGGGAATGGGCACTGTCCGAGGGTCAGCACGGAGGGAATGGGCAATGTCCGAGGGTCAGCGCGGAGGGAATGGGCACTGTCCCAGGGTCAGTGCGGAGCGAATGGGCACTGCCCGAGTGTCAGCGCGGAGGGAATGGGCACTGTCCGAGGGTCAGCACGGAGGGTATGGGCACTTCCGAGGGTCAGCACGGAGGGAATGGGCACTATCCGAGGGACAGCGCGGAGGGAATGGGCACTGTCCGAGGGTCAGTACTGAGGGAATGGGCAATGTCCGAGGGTCAGCGCGGAGGGAATGGGCAATGTCCCAGGGTCAGCGCGGAGGGAATGGGCACTGTCCGAGGGTCAGCGCGGAGGTAATGGGCACTGTCCGAGGATCAGCACCAAGGGAATGGGCACTGTCCGAGGGTCAGCGCGGAGGTAATGGGCACTGTCCGAGGGTCAGCACCAAGGGAATGGGCACTGTCCGAGGGTCAGCGCGGAGGTAATGGGCACTGTCCGAGGGTCAGCACCAAGGGAATGGGCACTGTCCGAGGGTCAGCGCGGAGGTAATGGGCACTGTCCGAGGGTCAGCGCGGAGGGAATGGGCACTGCCCGAGGGTCAGCCCCAGGGGAATGGGCACTGTCCGAGGGTCAGCACCAAGGGAATGGGCACTGTCCGAGGGTCAGCGCGGTGGGAATGGGCACTGTCCGATGGTCAGTGCGGAGGTAATGGGCACTGTCCGAGCGTCAGCGCGGAGGGAATGGGCACTGCCCGAGGGTCAGCCCCAAGGGAATGGGCACTGTCCGAGGGTCAGCGTAGAGGGTATGGGCACTGTCCGAGGGTCAGCGCGGAGGGAATGGGCACTGTCCAAGGGTCAGCCCCAGGGGAATGGGCACTGTCCGAGAGTCAGCACGGAGGGATCGGGCACTGTCCGAGGGTCAGCGCAGAGGGAATGGGCACTGTCCGAGGGTCAGCGCGGAGGGAATGGGCACTGTCAGAGGGTCAGCCCCAAGGGAATGGGCACTGTCCGAGGGTCAGCGCAGAGGGAATGGGCACTGTCCGAGGGTCAGCGCGGAGGGAATGGGCACTGTCCGAGGGTCAGCGTAGAGGGTATGGGCACTGTCCGAGGGTCAGTGCGGAGGGAATGGGCACTGTCCAAGGGTCAGCGCAGAGGGAATGGGCACTGTCCGAGGGTCAGCGCGGAGGGAATGGGCACTGTCCGAGGGTCAGCGCAGAGGGAATGGGCACTGTCCGAGGGTCAGCGCGGAGGGAATGGGCACTGTCCGAGGGTCAGCGTAGAGGGTATGGGCACTGTCCGAGGGTCAGCGCGGAGGGAATGGGCACTGTCCGAGGGGCAGCGTGGAGGGAGTGGGCACTGTCCGAGGGTCAGCACGGAGGGAATGGACACTGTCCGAGGGTCAGCGCGGAGGGAATGGGCACTGTCCGAGAGTCAGCGCGGAGGGAATGGGCACTGTCCGAGGGTCAGCGCAGAGGGAATGGGCACTGTCCGAGGGTCACTGCGGAGGGAATGGGCACTGTCCGAGGGTCAGCACCAAGGGAATGGGCACTGTCCGAGGGTCAGCATGAAGGGAATGGGCACTGTCCGAGGGTCAGCGCAGAGGGAATGGGCACTGTCCGAGGGTCACTGCGGAGGGAATGGGCACTGTCCGAGGGTCAGCACCAAGGGAATGGGCACTGTCCAAGGGTCAGCCCCAGGGGAATGGGCACTGTCCGAGGGTCAGCATGAAGGGAATGGGCACTGTTCAAGGGTCAGCCCCAGGGGGATAGGCACTGTCCGAGGGTCAGCACGGAGGGATCGGGCACTGTCCGAGGGTCAGCACGGAGGGTATGGGCACTGTCCGAGGGTCAGCACGGAGGGTATGGGCACTGTCCGAGGGTCAGCACGGAGGGAATGGGCACTATCCGAGGGTCAGCACGGAGGGAATGGGCACTGTCCGAGGGTCAGCACTGAGGGAATGGGCAATGTCCGAGGGTCAGCGCGGAGGGAATGGGCACTGTCCCAGGGTCAGCGCGGAGGGAATGGGCACTGTCCGAGGGTCAGCACGAAGGGAATGGGCACTGTCCGAGGGTCAGCACCAAGGGATCGGGCACTGTCCCAGGGTCAGCGCGGAGGGAATGGGCACTGTCCAAGGGTCAGCCCCAGGGGAATGGGCACTGTCCGAGGGTCAGCACGGAGGGAATGGGCACTGTCCGAGGGTCAGCACCCAGGGAATGGGCACTGTCCGAGGGTCAGCATGAAGGGAATGGGCACTGTCCAAGGGTCAGCCCCAGGGGAATGGGCACTGTCCGAGGGTCAGCACCAAGGGATCGGGCACTGTCCGAGGGTCAGCCCCAGGGGAATGGGCACTGTCCGAGGGTCAGCGCGGAGGGAATGGGCACTGTCCGAGGGTCAGCGCGGAGGAAATGGGCACTGTCCGAGGGTCAGCACGGAGGGAATGGGCACTGTCCGAGGGTCAGCGCGGAGGAAATGGGCACTGTCCGAGGGTCAGCACGGAGGGAATGGGCACTGTCCGAGGGTCAGCGCTGAGGGAATGGTCACTGTCCGAGGGTCAGCGCGGAGGGAATGGGCACTGTCTGAGGGTCAGCGCGGAGGGAATGGGCACTGTCCGAGGGTCAGCGCGGAGGGAATGGGCACTGTCCGAGGGTCAGCGCTGAGGGACCGGGCACTGTCCGAGGGTCAGCACCAAGGGACCGGGCACTGTCCAAGGGTCAGCGTGGAGGGAATGGGCACTGTCCGAGGGTCAGCGCGGAGGGAATGGGCACTCTCCGATGTTCAGCGCGGAGGGAATGGGCACTGTCCGAGGGTCAGCGCGGAGGGAATGGGCACTGTCCGAGGGTCAGCGCTGAGTGACCGGGCACTGTCCGAGGGTCAGCGCGGAGAGAATGGGCACTGTCCGAGGGTCAGCGCCAAGGGAATGGGCACTGTCCGAGGGTAGGGGGCCGAGGGGCCGGGCAGTGTCCGAGGGTCGGCACCAAGGGAATAGGCACTGTCCGAGGGGCAGCACGGAGGGAATGGTCAGCGTCCGAGGGTCAGCACCAAGGGATCGGGCAGTGTCCGAGGGTAGGGGGCCGAGGGGCCGGGCAGTGTCCGAGGGTCAGCGCTGAGATTTTTCTGGACCACCACTGAGACAAAGTGTTATAAATATGAGCAACATTTGAAAAATGCCAAAGTATGATGAAATTTTGATTTGAGAAGTGTCCTGAGAGCGTGTTGTTGACCCTCACTCGATGCTGGACAGTATTAAATCACAGAACAACAGGAAATGCTTCTATCATTTCTCACATGGCTTTGTCTTTCAGATGGCAATCTTCGTGGTAGATTCAGAGGGTTGTAATGCAGTTGGACAAGACCCAGCGATCATTGTCCGTCTCTCAGCACTCAGCATGTTACTCAGTTCATACTTGGTGAGTCTGACACACTGTGTATCCACACAGCGGGCTGTTACCACAATCACAGCACGGCCACTGACAGAGAGTGTGGGTTATCGCAGAGAGTGTGGGTTATCGCGGAGAGTGTGGGTTATCGCAGAGAGTGTGGGTTATCGCAGAGAGTGTGGGTTATCGCGGAGAGTGTGGGATATCGCAGAGAGTGTGGGTTATCGCAGAGAGTGTGGGTTATCGCAGAGAGTGTGGGATATCGCGGAGAGTGTGGGATATCGCAGAGAGTGTGGGTTATCGCAGAGAGTGTGGGATATCGCAGAGAGTGTGGGATATCGCAGAGAGTGTGGGATATCGCGGAGAGTGTGGGATATCGCGGAGAGTGTGGGATATCGCGGAGAGTGTGGGTTATCGCAGAGAGTGTGGGTTATCGCAGAGAGTGTGGGATATCGCGGAGAGTGTGGGATATCGCGGAGAGTGTGGGATATCGCGGAGAGTGTGGGATATCGCAGAGAGTGTGGGATATCGCAGAGAGTGTGGGTTATCGCAGAGAGTGTGGGATATCGCAGAGAGTGTGGGATATCGCAGAGAGTGTGGGATATCGCAGAGAGTGTGGGTTATCGCGGAGACTGTGGGTTATCGCAGAGAGTGTGGGATATCGCAGAGAGTGTGGGTTATCGCAGAGAGTGTGGGATATCGCAGAGAGTGTGGGATATCGCAGAGAGTGTGGGTTATCGCAGAGAGTGTGGGATATCGCAGAGAGTGTGGGATATCGCAGAGAGTGTGGGTTATCGCGGAGAGTGTGGGTTATCGCAGAGTGTGGGATATCGCAGAGAGTGTGGGTTATCGCAGAGAGTGTGGGTTATCGCAGAGAGTGTGGGATATCGCAGAGAGTGTGGGATATCGCAGAGAGTGCGGGTTATCGCAGAGAGTGCGGGATATCGCAGAGAGTGTGGGATATCGCAGAGAGTGTGGGATATCGCAGAGAGTGTGGGTTATCGCAGAGAGTGCGGGATATCGCAGAGAGTGTGGGATATCGCAGAGAGTGTGGGATATCGCAGAGAGTGTGGGATATCGCGGAGAGTGTGGGTTATCGCGGAGAGTGTGGGTTATCGCAGAGTGTGGGATATCGCAGAGAGTGTGGGTTATCGCAGAGAGTGTGGGATATCGCAGAGAGTGTGGGATATCGCAGAGAGTGTGGGTTATCGCAGAGAGTGCGGGATATCGCAGAGAGTGTGGGATATCGCAGAGAGTGTGGGTTATCGCAGAGAGTGCGGGATATCGCAGAGAGTGCGGGATATCGCAGAGAGTGTGGGATATCGCAGAGAGTGTGGGATATCGCAGAGAGTGTGGGGTATGGCAGAGAGTGCGGGATATCGCAGAGAGTGTGGGATATCGCAGAGAGTGTGGGATATCGCAGAGAGTGCGGGATATCGCAGAGAGTGTGGGATATCGCAGAGAGTGTGGGATATCGCAGAGAGTGTGGGTTATCGCAGAGAGTGTGGGATATCGCAGAGAGTGTGGGATATCGCAGAGTGTGTGGGATATCGCAGAGTGTGGGATATCGCAGAGAGTGTGGGATATCGCAGAGAGTGTGGGTTATCGCAGAGAGTGTGGGTTATCGCGGAGAGTGTGGGATATCGCGGAGAGTGTAGGATATCGCAGAGAGTGTGGGGTATGGCAGAGAGTGTGGGATATCGCAGAGAGTGTGGGTTATCGCAGAGAGTGTGGGTTATCGCAGAGAGTGTGGGATATCGCGGGGAATGCGGGATATCGCGGAGAGTGCGGGATATCGCGGAGAGTGCGGGATATCGCAGAGAGTGCGGGATATCGCAGAGAGTGCGGGTTATCGCAGAGAGTGCGGGTTATCGCAGAGAGTGCGGGTTATCGCAGAGAGTGCGGGTTATCGCAGAGAGTGTGGGATATCGCAGAGAGTGTGGGATATCGCGGAGAGTGTGGGTTATCGCGGAGAGTGTGGGTTATCGCAGAGAGTGTGGGTTATCGCAGAGAGTGTGGGATATCGCAGAGAGTGTGGGATATCGCGGAGAGTGTGGGATATCGCGGAGAGTGTGGGTTATCGCGGAGAGTGTGGGATATCGCAGAGAGTGTGGGATATCGCAGAGAGTGTGGGATATCGCAGAGAGTGTGGGTTATCGCAGAGAGTGTGGGTTATCGCAGAGAGTGTGGGTTATCGCAGAGAGTGTGGGATATCGCGGAGAGTGTGGGATATCGCGGAGAGTGTGGGTTATCGCAGAGAGTGTGGGTTATCGCAGAGAGTGTGGGATATCGCAGAGAGTGTGGGTTATCGCAGAGAGTGTGGGATATCGCAGAGAGTGTGGGATATCGCAGAGTGTGTGGGATATCGCAGAGTGTGTGGGATATCGCAGAGAGTGTGGGATATCGCAGAGAGTGTGGGTTATCGCAGAGAGTGTGGGTTATCGTGGAGAGTGTGGGATATCGCGGAGAGTGTAGGATATCGCAGAGAGTGTGGGATATCGCAGAGAGTGTGGGTTATCGCAGAGAGTGTGGGTTATCGCAGAGAGTGTGGGATATCGCGGAGAATGCGGGATATCGCGGAGAATGCGGGATATCGCGGAGAGTGCGGGATATCGCGGAGAGTGCGGGATATCGCAGAGAGTGCGGGATATCGCAGAGAGTGCGGGATATCGCAGAGAGTGTGGGTTATCGCAGAGAGTGTGGGTTATCGCAGAGAGTGTGGGTTATCGCAGAGAGTGTGGGTTATCGCAGAGAGTGTGGGTTATCGTGGAGAGTGTGGGATATCGCGGAGAGTGTAGGATATCGCAGAGAGTGTGGGATATCGCAGAGAGTGTGGGTTATCGCAGAGAGTGTGGGTTATCGCAGAGAGTGTGGGTTATCGCGGAGAGTGTGGGATATCGCGGAGAATGCGGGATATCGCGGAGAGTGCGGGATATCGCGGAGAGTGCGGGATATCGCGGAGAGTGCGGGATATCGCAGAGAGTGTGGGTTATCGCAGAGAGTGTGGGTTATCGCAGAGAGTGTGGGTTATCGCAGAGAGTGTGGGTTATCGTGGAGAGTGTGGGATATCGCGGAGAGTGTAGGATGTCGCAGAGAGTGTGGGATATCGCAGAGAGTGTGGGTTATCGCAGAGAGTGTGGGATATCGCGGAGAATGCGGGATATCGCGGAGAGTGCGGGATATCGCGGAGAGTGCGGGATATCGCAGAGAGTGCGGGATATCGCAGAGAGTGCGGGATATCGCAGAGAGTGCGGGTTATCGCAGAGAGTGCGGGTTATCGCAGAGAGTGTGGGTTATCGCAGAGAGTGTGGGTTATCGCAGAGAGTGTGGGATATCGCAGAGAGTGTGGGATATCGCTGAGAGTGTGGGTTATCGCGGAGACTGTGGGTTATCGCAGAGAGTGTGGGATATCGCAGAGAGTGTGGGTTATCGCAGAGAGTGTGGGATATCGCAGAGAGTGTGGGATATCGCAGAGAGTGTGGGTTATCGCAGAGAGTGTGGGATATCGCAGAGAGTGTGGGATATCGCAGAGAGTGTGTGTTATCGCGGAGAGTGTGGGTTATCGCAGAGTGTGGGATATCGCAGAGAGTGTGGGTTATCGCAGAGAGTGTGGGATATCGCAGAGAGTGTGGGATATCGCAGAGAGTGTGGGATATCGCAGAGAGTGTGGGTTATCGCAGAGAGTGCGGGATATCGCAGAGAGTGTGGGATATCGCAGAGAGTGTGGGATATCGCAGAGAGTGTGGGTTATCGCAGAGAGTGCGGGATATCGCAGAGAGTGTGGGATATCGCAGAGAGTGTGGGATATCGCAGAGAGTGTGGGATATCGCGGAGAGTGTGGGTTATCGCGGAGAGTGTGGGTTATCGCAGAGTGTGGGATATCGCAGAGAGTGTGGGTTATCGCAGAGAGTGTGGGATATCGCAGAGAGTGTGGGATATCGCAGAGAGTGTGGGTTATCGCAGAGAGTGCGGGATATCGCAGAGAGTGTGGGATATCGCAGAGTGTGTGGGATATCGCAGAGTGTGGGATATCGCAGAGAGTGTGGGATATCGCAGAGAGTGTGGGTTATCGCAGAGAGTGTGGGTTATCGCAGAGAGTGTGGGATATCGCAGAGAGTGTGGGTTATCGCAGAGAGTGTGGGATATCGCGGAGAGTGTGGGATATCGCAGAGTGTGGGTTATCGCAGAGAGTGTGGGATATCGCAGAGAGTGCGGGATATCGCAGAGAGTGTGGGTTATCGCAGAGAGTGTGGGTTATCGCAGAGAGTGTGGGATATCGCGGAGAGTGTGGGATATCGCGGAGAGTGTGGGATATCGCGGAGAGTGTGGGATATCGCAGAGAGTGTGGGATATCGCAGAGAGTGTGGGATATCGCAGAGAGTGTGGGTTATCGCAGAGAGTGTGGGATATCGCAGAGAGTGTGGGTTATCGCAGAGAGTGTGGGATATCGCGGAGACTGTGGGTTATCGCAGAGAGTGCGGGATATCGCAGAGAGTGTGGGATATCGCAGAGAGTGTGGGATATCGCAGAGAGTGTGGGTTATCGCAGAGAGTGCGGGATATCGCAGAGAGTGCGGGATATCGCAGAGAGTGTGGGATATCGCAGAGAGTGTGGGATATCGCAGAGAGTGTGGGGTATGGCAGAGAGTGCGGGATATCGCAGAGAGTGTGGGATATCGCAGAGAGTGTGGGATATCGCAGAGAGTGTGGGATATCGCAGAGAGTGTGGGATATCGCAGAGAGTGTGGGTTATCGCAGAGAGTGTGGGATATCGCAGAGAGTGTGGGATATCGCAGAGAGTGTGGGTTATCGCGGAGAGTGTGGGTTATCGCAGAGTGTGGGATATCGCAGAGAGTGTGGGTTATCGCAGAGAGTGTGGGATATCGCAGAGAGTGTGGGATATCGCAGAGAGTGTGGGATATCGCGGAGAGTGTGGGTTATCGCAGAGAGTGTGGGTTATCGCGGAGACTGTGGGTTATCGCAGAGAGTGTGGGATATCGCAGAGAGTGTGGGATATCGCGGAGAGTGTGGGATATCGCGGAGAGTGTGGGATATCGCAGAGAGTGTGGGTTATCGCAGAGAGTGTGGGATATCGCGGAGAGTGTGGGTTATCGCAGAGAGTGTGGGTTATCGCGGAGACTGTGGGTTATCGCAGAGAGTGTGGGATATCGCAGAGAGTGTGGGTTATCGCAGAGAGTGTGGGATATCGCAGAGAGTGTGGGATATCGCAGAGAGTGTGGGTTATCGCAGAGAGTGTGGGATATCGCAGAGAGTGTGGGATATCGCAGAGAGTGTGGGTTATCGCGGAGAGTGTGGGTTATCGCAGAGTGTGGGATATCGCAGAGAGTGTGGGATATCGCAGAGAGTGTGGGTTATCGCAGAGAGTGTGGGATATCGCAGAGAGTGTGGGATATCGCAGAGAGTGTGGGTTATCGCAGAGAGTGCGGGATATCGCAGAGAGTGTGGGATATCGCAGAGAGTGTGGGATATCGCAGAGAGTGTGGGTTATCGCAGAGAGTGCGGGATATCGCAGAGAGTGTGGGATATCGCAGAGAGTGTGGGATATCGCAGAGAGTGTGGGATATCGCGGAGAGTGTGGGTTATCGCGGAGAGTGTGGGTTATCGCAGAGTGTGGGATATCGCAGAGAGTGTGGGTTATCGCAGAGAGTGTGGGATATCGCAGAGAGTGTGGGATATCGCAGAGAGTGTGGGTTATCGCAGAGAGTGCGGGATATCGCAGAGAGTGTGGGATATCGCAGAGAGTGTGGGTTATCGCAGAGAGTGCGGGATATCGCAGAGAGTGCGGGATATCGCAGAGAGTGTGGGATATCGCAGAGAGTGTGGGATATCGCAGAGAGTGTGGGGTATGGCAGAGAGTGCGGGATATCGCAGAGAGTGTGGGATATCGCAGAGAGTGTGGGATATCGCAGAGAGTGCGGGATATCGCAGAGAGTGTGGGATATCGCAGAGAGTGTGGGATATCGCAGAGAGTGTGGGTTATCGCAGAGAGTGTGGGATATCGCAGAGAGTGTGGGATATCGCAGAGTGTGTGGGATATCGCAGAGTGTGGGATATCGCAGAGAGTGTGGGATATCGCAGAGAGTGTGGGTTATCGCAGAGAGTGTGGGTTATCGCGGAGAGTGTGGGATATCGCGGAGAGTGTAGGATATCGCAGAGAGTGTGGGGTATGGCAGAGAGTGTGGGATATCGCAGAGAGTGTGGGTTATCGCAGAGAGTGTGGGTTATCGCAGAGAGTGTGGGATATCGCGGGGAATGCGGGATATCGCGGAGAGTGCGGGATATCGCGGAGAGTGCGGGATATCGCAGAGAGTGCGGGATATCGCAGAGAGTGCGGGATATCGCAGAGAGTGCGGGTTATCGCAGAGAGTGCGGGTTATCGCAGAGAGTGCGGGTTATCGCAGAGAGTGCGGGTTATCGCAGAGAGTGTGGGATATCGCAGAGAGTGTGGGATATCGCGGAGAGTGTGGGTTATCGCGGAGAGTGTGGGTTATCGCAGAGAGTGTGGGTTATCGCAGAGAGTGTGGGATATCGCAGAGAGTGTGGGATATCGCGGAGAGTGTGGGATATCGCGGAGAGTGTGGGTTATCGCGGAGAGTGTGGGATATCGCAGAGAGTGTGGGATATCGCAGAGAGTGTGGGATATCGCAGAGAGTGTGGGTTATCGCAGAGAGTGTGGGTTATCGCAGAGAGTGTGGGTTATCGCAGAGAGTGTGGGATATTGCGGAGAGTGTGGGATATCGCGGAGAGTGTGGGTTATCGCAGAGAGTGTGGGTTATCGCAGAGAGTGTGGGATATCGCAGAGAGTGTGGGTTATCGCAGAGAGTGTGGGATATCGCAGAGAGTGTGGGATATCGCAGAGTGTGTGGGATATCGCAGAGTGTGTGGGATATCGCAGAGAGTGTGGGATATCGCAGAGAGTGTGGGTTATCGCAGAGAGTGCGGGATATCGCAGAGAGTGTGGGTTATCGTGGAGAGTGTGGGATATCGCGGAGAGTGTGGGATATCGCGGAGAGTGTAGGATATCGCAGAGAGTGTGGGATATCGCAGAGAGTGTGGGTTATCGCAGAGAGTGTGGGTTATCGTGGAGAGTGTGGGATATCGCGGAGAGTGTAGGATATCGCAGAGAGTGTGGGATATCGCAGAGAGTGTGGGTTATCGCAGAGAGTGTGGGTTATCGCAGAGAGTGTGGGATATCGCGGAGAATGCGGGATATCGCGGAGAGTGCGGGATATCGCGGAGAGTGCGGGATATCGCAGAGAGTGCGGGATATCGCAGAGAGTGCGGGATATCGCAGAGAGTGTGGGATATCGCAGAGAGTGTGGGATATCGCAGAGAGTGTGGGATATCGCAGAGAGTGTGGGTTATCGCAGAGAGTGTGGGTTATCGCAGAGTGTGTGGGATATCGCAGAGAGTGTGGGATATCGCAGAGAGTGTGGGTTATCGCAGAGAGTGTGGGTTATCGCAGAGAGTGTGGGTTATCGTGGAGAGTGTGGGATATCGCGGAGAGTGTAGGATATCGCAGAGAGTGTGGGATATCGCAGAGAGTGTGGGTTATCGCAGAGAGTGTGGGTTATCGCAGAGAGTGTGGGTTATCGCAGAGAGTGTGGGATATCGCGGAGAATGCGGGATATCGCGGAGAGTGCGGGATATCGCGGAGAGTGCGGGATATCGCGGAGAGTGCGGGATATCGCAGAGAGTGTGGGTTATCGCAGAGAGTGTGGGTTATCGCAGAGAGTGTGGGTTATCGTGGAGAGTGTGGGATATCGCGGAGAGTGTAGGATATCACAGAGAGTGTGGGATATCGCAGAGAGTGTGGGTTATCGCAGAGAGTGTGGGTTATCGCAGAGAGTGTGGGATATCGCGGAGAATGCGGGATATCGCGGAGAGTGCGGGATATCGCGGAGAGTGCGGGATATCGCAGAGAGTGCGGGATATCGCAGAGAGTGCGGGATATCGCAGAGAGTGCGGGTTATCGCAGAGAGTGCGGGTTATCGCAGAGAGTGTGGGTTATCGCAGAGAGTGTGGGTTATCGCAGAGAGTGTGGGATATCGCAGAGAGTGTGGGATATCGCTGAGAGTGTGGGTTATCGCGGAGACTGTGGGTTATCGCAGAGAGTGTGGGATATCGCAGAGAGTGTGGGTTATCGCAGAGAGTGTGGGATATCGCAGAGAGTGTGGGATATCGCAGAGAGTGTGGGTTCTCGCAGAGAGTGTGGGATATCGCAGAGAGTGTGGGATATCGCAGAGAGTGTGGGTTATCGCGGAGAGTGTGGGTTATCGCAGAGTGTGGGATATCGCAGAGAGTGTGGGTTATCGCAGAGAGTGTGGGATATCGCAGAGAGTGTGGGATATCGCAGAGAGTGTGGGATATCGCAGAGAGTGTGGGTTATCGCAGAGAGTGCGGGATATCGCAGAGAGTGTGGGATATCGCAGAGAGTGTGGGATATCGCAGAGAGTGTGGGTTATCGCAGAGAGTGCGGGATATCGCAGAGAGTGTGGGATATCGCAGAGAGTGTGGGATATCGCAGAGAGTGTGGGATATCGCGGAGAGTGTGGGTTATCGCGGAGAGTGTGGGTTATCGCAGAGTGTGGGATATCGCAGAGAGTGTGGGTTATCGCAGAGAGTGTGGGATATCGCAGAGAGTGTGGGATATCGCAGAGAGTGTGGGTTATCGCAGAGAGTGCGGGATATCGCAGAGAGTGTGGGATATCGCAGAGAGTGTGGGTTATCGCAGAGAGTGCGGGATATCGCAGAGAGTGCGGGTTATCGCAGAGAGTGTGGGATATCGCAGAGAGTGTGGGATATCGCAGAGAGTGTGGGGTATGGCAGAGAGTGCGGGATATCGCAGAGAGTGTGGGATATCGCAGAGAGTGTGGGATATCGCAGAGAGTGTGGGTTATCGCAGAGAGTGCGGGATATCGCAGAGAGTGTGGGATATCGCAGAGAGTGTGGGATATCGCAGAGAGTGTGGGTTATCGCAGAGAGTGTGGGATATCGCAGAGAGTGTGGGATATCGCAGAGTGTGTGGGATATCGCAGAGTGTGGGATATCGCAGAGAGTGTGGGATATCGCAGAGAGTGTGGGTTATCGCAGAGAGTGTGGGGTATGGCAGAGAGTGTGGGATATCGCAGAGAGTGTGGGTTATCGCAGAGAGTGTGGGTTATCGCAGAGAGTGTGGGATATCGCGGAGAATGCGGGATATCGCGGAGAGTGCGGGATATCGCGGAGAGTGCGGGATATCGCAGAGAGTGCGGGATATCGCAGAGAGTGCGGGTTATCGCAGAGAGTGCGGGTTATCGCAGAGAGTGCGGGTTATCGCAGAGAGTGCGGGTTATCGCGGAGAGTGTGGGTTATCGCGGAGAGTGTGGGATATCGCAGAGAGTGTGGGATATCGCAGAGAGTGTGGGATATCGCAGAGAGTGTGGGTTATCGCAGAGAGTGTGGGTTATCGCAGAGAGTGTGGGATATCGCAGAGAGTGTGGGATATCGCAGAGAGTGCGGGATATCGCAGAGAGTGTGGGATATCGCAGAGAGTGTGGGATATCGCAGAGAGTGTGGGTTATCGCAGAGAGTGCGGGATATCGCAGAGAGTGTGGGATATCGCAGAGAGTGTGGGATATCGCAGAGAGTGTGGGATATCGCAGAGAGTGTGGGATATCGCGGAGAGTGTGGGTTATCGCGGAGAGTGTGGGTTATCGCAGAGTGTGGGATATCGCAGAGAGTGTGGGATATCGCAGAGAGTGTGGGATATCGCAGAGAGTGTGGGATATCGCAGAGAGTGTGGGTTATCGCAGAGAGTGCGGGTTATCGCAGAGAGTGTGGGATATCGCAGAGAGTGTGGGTTATCGCAGAGAGTGCGGGATATCGCAGAGAGTGTGGGATATCGCAGAGAGTGTGGGATATCGCAGAGAGTGTGGGATATCGCAGAGAGTGTGGGGTATGGCAGAGAGTGCGGGATATCGCAGAGAGTGTGGGATATCGCAGAGAGTGTGGGATATCGCAGAGAGTGTGGGTTATCGCAGAGAGTGCGGGATATCGCAGAGAGTGTGGGATATCGCAGAGAGTGTGGGATATCGCAGAGAGTGTGGGTTATCGCAGAGAGTGTGGGATATCGCAGAGAGTGTGGGATATCGCAGAGTGTGTGGGATATCGCAGAGTGTGGGATATCGCAGAGAGTGTGGGATATCGCAGAGAGTGTGGGTTATCGCAGAGAGTGTGGGTTATCGCGGAGAGTGTGGGATATCGCGGAGAGTGTAGGATATCGCAGAGAGTGTGGGGTATGGCAGAGAGTGTGGGATATCGCAGAGAGTGTGGGTTATCGCAGAGAGTGTGGGTTATCGCAGAGATTGTGGGATATCGCGGAGAATGCGGGATATCGCGGAGAGTGCGGGATATCGCGGAGAGTGCGGGATATCGCAGAGAGTGCGGGTTATCGCAGAGAGTGCGGGTTATCGCAGAGAGTGCGGGATATCGCAGAGAGTGTGGGATATCGCGGAGAGTGTGGGTTATCGCGGAGAGTGTGGGTTATCGCAGAGAGTGTGGGTTATTGCAGAGAGTGTGGGATATCGCAGAGAGTGTGGGATATCGCGGAGAGTGTGGGATATCGCGGAGAGTGTGGGTTATCGCGGAGAGTGTGGGATATCGCGGAGAGTGTGGGATATCGCAGAGAGTGTGGGATATCGCAGAGAGTGTGGGTTATCGCGGAGAGTGTGGGATATCGCGGAGAGTGTGGGATATCGCGGAGAGTGTGGGTTATCGCAGAGAGTGTGGGTTATCGCAGAGAGTGTGGGTTATCGCAGAGAGTGTGGGTTATCGCAGAGAGTGTGGGATATCGCAGAGAGTGTGGGATATCGCAGAGTGTGTGGGATATCGCAGAGTGTGGGATATCGCGGAGAATGCGGGATATCGCGGAGAGTGCGGGATATCGCGGAGAGTGCGGGATATCGCGGAGAGTGCGGGATATCGCAGAGAGTGTGGGTTATCGCAGAGAGTGTGGGTTATCGCAGAGAGTGTGGGTTATCGCAGAGAGTGTGGGTTATCGCGGAGAGTGTGGGATATCGCGGAGAGTGTAGGATATCGCAGAGAGTGTGGGATATCGCAGAGAGTGTGGGTTATCGCAGAGAGTGTGGGTTATCGCAGGGAGTGTGGGATATCGCGGAGAATGCGGGATATCGCGGAGAGTGCGGGATATCGCGGAGAGTGCGGGATATCGCAGAGAGTGCGGGATATCGCAGAGAGTGCGGGATATCGCAGAGAGTGCGGGATATCGCAGAGAGTGCGGGTTATCGCAGAGAGTGCGGGTTATCGCAGAGAGTGTGGGTTATCGCAGAGAGTGTGGGTTATCGCAGAGAGTGTGGGTTATCGCAGAGAGTGTGGGATATCGCAGAGAGTGTGGGATATCGCTGAGAGTGTGGGATATCGCGGAGAGTGTGGGTTATCGCGGAGAGTGTGGGATATCGCAGAGAGTGTGGGATATCGCGGAGAGTGTGGGTTATCGCGGAGAGTGTGGGATATCGCAGAGAGTGTGGGATATCGCAGAGAGTGTGGGATATCGCAGAGAGTGTGGGTCATCGCGGAGAGTGTGGGTTATCGCAGAGAGTGTGGGTTATCGCAGAGAGTGTGGGTTATCGCAGAGAGTGTGGGTCATCGCGGAGAGTGTGGGTTATCGCAGAGAGTGTGGGTTATCGCAGAGAGTGTGGGATATCGCGGAGAGTGTGGGATATCGCGGAGAGTGTGGGTTATCGCGGAGAGTGCGGGTCATCGCGGAGAGTGTGGGATATCGCAGAGAGTGTGGGATATCGCAGAGAGTGTGGGATATCGCGGAGAGTGTGGGATATCGCGGAGAGTGTGGGATATCGCGGAGAGTGTGGGATATCACGGAGAGTGAGAGTTATTGCGGAGAGTGCGGGTTATCGCGGAGAGTGTGGGATATCGCGGAGAGTGTGGGATATCGCGGAGAGTGTGGGTTATCGCGGAGAGTGTGGGATATCACGGAGAGTGAGGGTTATCGCGGAGAGTGTGGGATATCGCGGAGAGTGTGGGTTATCGCGGAGAGTGTGGGATATCACGGAGAGTGAGGGTTATTGCGGAGAGTGCGGGTTATCGCGGAGAGTGCGGGATATCGCGGAGAGTGTGGGATATCGCAGAGAGTGTGGGATATCGCAGAGAGTGTGGGATATCGCAGAGAGTGTGGGATATCGCGGAGAGTGTGGGATATCGCGGAGAGTGTGGGATATCGCGGAGAGTGTGGGATATCGCGGAGAGTGTGGGTTACCGCAGAGAGTGTGATATCGCGGAGAGTGTGGGTTATCGCGGAGAGTGTGGGATATCGCGGAGAGTGTGGGTTATCGCGGAGAGTGTGGGATATCGCAGAGAGTGTGGGATATCGCGGAGAGTGTGGGATATCGCGGAGAGTGTGGGATATCGCCGAGAGTGTGGGATATCGCGGAGAGTGTGGGATATCGCGGAGAGTGTGGGATATCGCGGAGAGTGTGGGATATCGCGGAGAGTGCGGGTTATCGCGGAGAGTGTGGGTTATCGCGGAGAGCGCTGCAGTGCGCGGGATATCGCAGCCAGCGCGTCCCTCGCGATGTGCTCTAACAGGGTGACACTCTGAGTTGTGCTATCATGGACGCTGGCGGTGTCCTGTGTCATTGCGCGGGCGTGCTGTCCTGGGGCAGTTTCATGTCTGCACCACATCCCGATGCCTTGGGAATTTCCCATCACCCTGCTGTCTTTTCTCATGTTCAGATATTCAACGTTTCTACAAAGTTGAAGCAGACCGACTTGGAACAGCTGGAGGTATGGCCCCCTTTCAATAAGTATTTTTTTCCCACAGCCAAGGCCCCAGGCTCCATTCCCGGCCTCCTCACTGAGTTATTTAATGTCCCCCTCCCTCCCTCCCCCAGTGTGGGACTAAACCTGACACCACCCACAGAGCAGGGAAAGGCCCCAGGCTCCATTCCCGGCCTCCTCACTGAGTTATTTAATGTCCCCCTCCCTCCCTCCCCTCTGTATGGGACTGAACCTGACACCAGCCACTGAGCAGGGAAAGGCCCCAGGCTCCATTCCCGGCCTCCTCACTGAGTTATTTAATGTCCCCTTCCCTCCCTCCCCTCTGTATGGGACTGAACCTGACACCACCCACTGAGCAGGGAAAGGCCCCAGGCTCCATTCCCAGCCTCCTCACTGAGTTATTTAATGTCCCCCTCCCTCCCTCCCCCAGTGTGGGACTAAACCTGACACCACCCACAGAGCAGGGAAAGGCCCCAGGCTCCATTCCCAGCCTCCTCACTGAGTTATTTAATGTCCCCCTCCCTCCCTCCCCCAGTGTGGGACTAAACCTGACACCACCCACAGAGCAGGGAAAGGCCCCAGGCTCCATTCCCGGCCTCCTCACTGAGTTATTTAATGTCCCCCTCCCTCCCTCCCCTCTGTATGGGACTGAACCTGACACCAGCCACTGAGCAGGGAAAGGCCCCAGGCTCCATTCCCAGCCTCCTCACTGAGTTATTTAATGTCCCCCTCCCTCCCTCCCCCAGTGTGGGACTAAACCTGACATCACCCACTGAGCAGGGAAAGGCCCCAGGCTCCATTCCCGGCCTCCTCACTGAGTTATTTAATGCCCCCCTCCCTCCTCCCCTCTGTATGGGACTGAACCTGACACCAGCCACTGAGCAGGGAAAGGCCCCAGGCTCCATTCCCGGCCTCCTCACTGAGTTATTTAATGTCCCCCTCCCTCCCTCCCCCAGTGTGGGACTAAACCTGACATCACCCACAGAGCAGGGAAAGGCCCCAGGCTCCATTCCCAGCCTCCTCACTAAGTTATTTAATGTCCCCCTCCCTCCCTCTCTCAGTGTGGGACTAAACCTGACACCACCCACAGAGCAGGGAAAGGCCCCAGGCTCCATTCCCAGCCTCCTCACTGAGTTATTTAATGTCCCCCTCCCTCCCTCCCCCAGTGTGGGACTAAACCTGACATCACCCACAGAGCAGGGAAAGGCCCCAGGCTCCATTCCCAGCCTCCTCACTGAGTTATTTAATGTCCCCCTCCCTCCCTCCCCTCTGTATGGGACTGAACCTGACACCACCCACAGAGCAGGGAAAGGCCCCAGGCTCCATTCCCAGCCTCCTCACTGAGTTATTTAATGTCCCCCTCCCTCCCTCTCCCAGTGTGGGACTAAACCTGACATCACCCACTGAGCAGGGAAAGGCCCCAGGCTCCATTCTCTCTTGATGGGAACCCCCAGGATGTTGGTAGTTGGGGGGAGGGGTATTCAGTGACGGTAACAGCATTGAACGTCAAGGGGGCGATGGTTAGATTCTCTCTCAATGGGAACCCCCAGGATGTTGATAGTGGGAGGGGAGGGGGGATTCAGTGACGGTAACAGCATTGAACGTCAAGGGGGCGATGGTTAGATTCTCTCTCAATGGGAACCCCCAGGATGTTATAGTGGGGGGGAGGGGGGATTCAGTGACGGTAACAGCATTGAACGTCAAGGGGGCGATGGTTAGATTCTCTCTCAATGGGAACCCCCAGGATGTTGATAGTGGGGGGAGGGGGGATTCAGTGACGGTAACAGCATTGAACGTCAAGGGGGCGATGGTTAGATTCTCTCTCAATGGGAACCCCCAGGATGTTGATAGTGGGGGGGGAGGGGGGATTCAGTGACGGTAACAGCATTGAACGTCAAGGGGGCGATGGTTAGATTCTCTCTCAATGGGAACCCCCAGGATGTTATAGTGGGGGGGAGGGGGGATTCAGTGACGGTAACAGCATTGAACGTCAAGGGGGCGATGGTTAGATTCTCTCTCAATGGGAACCCCCAGGATGTTGATAGTGGGGGGGGAGGGGGGATTCAGTGACGGTAACAGCATTGAACGTCAAGGGGGCGATGGTTAGATTCTCTCTCAATGGGAACCCCCAGGATGTTATAGTGGGGGGGAGGGGGGATTCAGTGACGGTAACAGCATTGAACGTCAAGGGGGCGATGGTTAGATTCTCTCTCAATGGGGACCCCCAGGATGTTATAGTGGGGGGGAGGGGGATTCATCCTCGAAGGGCAGTGAATACTTTCTCTCCAATTGGAGATGATTATTGCCAAGCATTTCTGTGACACTGATATTAACAAATTATAGCAAAGGGTCACGACACTCAGCATGAGTAA
>NW_028270179.1:41696709-41701709 GCF_037043375.1 Chiloscyllium plagiosum
CGCTCTCTCTTACACACGCTCTGTAATTTCCTGTCTTTTCGGCCTCCTTCCCTGGCTTGGTCCCCATTGACCATTTTGGAGTTCCCTGACTCCGGTGATCTCAAAACGGTCACCATCAATGCCTGCACAGCCCACACAGGTATCTCCTTCAGAACTCGGGGATATAATCCACCTTGTCTGTGTGGAGTTATCCAGCTGAACAGCTTCTCCTCAGTGCTGGACACTACACTCACCTCAGTCCCCCCCACCTTGTTGAGTTTTGATGTCGTGCTGGGGTGAAATCCGACGCAAAGAACCAGTCAGTTTCTCCACCATTTAGTTCGACCCCAGTGCTACATCTACAGGCACGTTTCCCAGCGGTCCAGTCCCCACTCTTGCCTCTGTTGTATGGTCCAACACAATCATGCAATATTCTTTCTCCCCTCCCCCACACATGCAGCATGTGGATGTCGTGGTGAGGGATTGGTTTGGATCAATACACCGTGGTGAAAAGGGAGGGAAACAGCATCTTCAAAATGTTCTTCAGGTAATCACACTGTGGCAGATAAACGGAGAGATACAGTCAGTAACACAGGGCCCTGGGAGGGAGAGGGGTTACTGAGTGACAGTGTGAGGGAGCTGGATTAACATCAGTAGGGATACAGTCAGTAACACAGGGTGCTGGGGGGGAGAGGGGTTACTGAGTGACAGTGTGAGGGAGCTGGATTAACATCAGTAGGGATACAGTCAGTAACACAGGGCGCTGGGAGGGAGAGGGGTGACTGAGTGACAGTGTGAGGGAGCTGGATTAACATCAGTAGGGATACAGTCAGTAACACAGGGCGCTGGGAGGGAGAGGGGTTACAGAGTGACAGTGTGAGGGAGCTGGATTAACATCAGTAGGGATACAGTCAGTAACACAGGGCGCTGGGGGGGGGAGAGGGGTTACTGAGTGACAGTGTGAGGGAGCTGGATTAACATCAGTAGGGATACAGTCAGTAACACAGGGCGCTGGGGGGGAGAGGGGTTACTGAGTGACAGTGTGAGGGAGCTGGATTAACATCAGTAGGGATACAGTCAGTAACACAGGGCGCTGGGGGGGAGAGGGGTTTCTGAGTGACAGTGTGAGGGAGCTGGATTAACATCAGTAGGGATACAGTCAGTAACACAGGGCACTGGGAGGGGAGAGGGGTTACTGAGTGACAGTGTGAGGGAGCTGGATTAACATCAGTAGGGATACAGTCAGTAACACAGGGCGCTGGGGGGGAGAGGGGTTACTGAGTGACAGTGTGAGGGAGCTGGATTAACATCAGTAGGGATACAGTCAGTAACACAGGGCGCTGGGGGGGAGAGGGGTTCCTGAGTGACAGTGTGAGGGAGCTGGATTAACATCAGTAGGGATACAGTCAGTAACACAGGGCGCTCGGGGAGGGAGAGGGGTTACTGAGTGACAGTGTGAGGGAACTGGATTAACATCAGTAGGGACACAGTCAGTAACACAGGTCGCTGGGGGAGAGAGGGGTTACTGAGTGACAGTGTGAGGGAGCTGGATTAACATCAGTAGAGTTACAGTCAGTAACACAGGGCGCTGGGGGGGGGAGAGGGGTTACTGAGTGACAGTGTGAGGGAGCTGGATTAACATCAGTAGGATACAGTCAGTAACACAGGGCGCTGGGGGGGGGAGAGGGGTTACTGAGTGACAGTGTGAGGGAGCTGGATTAACATCAGTAGGGAGACAGTCAGTAACACAGGGCGCTCGGGGAGGGAGAGGGGTTACTGAGTGACAGTGTGAGGGAGCTGGATTAACATCAGTAGGATACAGTCAGTAACACAGGGCGCTGGGGGGGTGGGGGGGAGAGGGGTTACTGAGTGACAGTGTGAGGGAGCTGGATTAACATCAGTAGGATACAGTCAGTAACACAGGGCCCTGGGGGGGGGAGAGGGGTTACTGAGTGACAGTGTGAGGGAGCTGGATTAACATCAGTAGGGATACAGTCAGTAACACAGGGCGCTGGGGGGGAGAGGGGTTACTGAGTGACAGTGTGAGGGAGCTGGATGATCATCAGTAGGGATACAGTCAGTAACACAGGCCCTGGGAGGGAGAGGGGTTACTGAGTGACAGTGTGAGGGAGCTGGATTAACATCAGTAGGGATACAGTCAGTAACACAGGGCCCTTGGGGGGAGAGGGGTTACTGAGTGACAGTGTGAGGGAGCTGGATTAACATCAGTAGGGATACAGTCAGTAACACAGGGCGCTGGGAGGGAGAGGGGTTACTGAGTGACAGTGTGAGGGAGCTGGATTAACATCAGTAGGGATACAGTCAGTAACACAGGGCGCTGGGGGGGAGAGGGGTTACTGAGTGACAGTGTGAGGGAGCTGGATTAACATCAGTAGGGATACAGTCAGTAACACAGGGCGCTGGGGGGGAGAGGGGTTCCTGAGTGACAGTGTGAGGGAGCTGGATTAACATCAGTAGGGATACAGTCAGTAACACAGGGCGCTGGGGGGGAGAGGGGTTACTGAGTGACAGTGTGAGGGAGCTGGATTAACATCAGTAGGGATACAGTCAGTAACACAGGGCGCTGGGGGGGAGAGGGGTTACTGAGTGACAGTGTGAGGGAGCTGGATTAACATCAGTAGGGATACAGTCAGTAACACAGGGCGCTGGGGGGGAGAGGGGTTACTGAGTGACAGTGTGAGGGAGCTGGATTAACATCAGTAGGGATACAGTCAGTAACACAGGGACCTGGGAGGGAGAGGGGTTACTGAGTGACAGTGTGAGGGAGCTGGATTAACATCAGTAGGGATACAGTCAGTAACACAGGGCGCTGGGGGGGAGAGGGGTTACTGAGTGACAGTGTGAGGGAGCTGGATTAACATCAGTAGGGATACAGTCAGTAACACAGGGCCCTGGGGGGGGTGGAGAGGGGTTATTGAGTGACAGTGTGAGGGAGCTGGATTAACATCAGTCGGGATACAGTCAGTAACACAGGGCCCTGGGGGGGAGAGGGGTTACTGAGTGACAGTGTGAGGGAGCTGGATTAACATCAGTAGGGATACAGTCAGTAACACAGGGCACTGGGGGGGAGAGAGGTTACTGAGTGACAGTGTGAGGGAGCTGGATTAACATCAGTAGGGATACAGTCAGTAACACAGGGCCCTGGGGGGGGGGGAGAGGGGTTACTGAGTGACAGTGTGAGGGAGCTGGATTAACATCAGTAGGGATACAATCAGTAACACAGGGCGCTCGGGGAGGGAGAGGGGTTACTGAGTGACAGTGTGAGGGAGCTGGATTAACATCAGTAGGGATACAGTCAGTAACACAGGGCGCTGGGGGGGAGAGGGTTTACTGAGTGACAGTGTGAGGGAACTGGATTAACATCAGTCGGGATACAGTCAGTAACACAGGGCGCTGGGGAGGGAGAGGGGTTACTGAGTGACAGTGTGAGGGAGCTGGATTAACATCAGTAGGGATACAGTCAGTAACACAGGGCGCTGGGGGGGAGAGGGGTTACTGAGTGACAGTGTGAGGGAGCTGGATTATCATCAGTAGGGATACAGTCAGTAACACAGGGCGCTGGGGGGGAGAGGGGTTACTGAGTGACAGTGTGAGGGAGCTGGATTAACATCAGTAGGGATACAGTCAGTAACACAGGGCGCTGGGGGGGAGAGGGGTTACTGAGTGACAGTGTGAGGGAGCTGGATTAACATCAGTAGGGATACAGTCAGTAACACAGGGCGCTGGGGGGGAGAGGGGTTACTGAGTGACAGTGTGAGGGAGCTGGATTAACATCAGTAGGGATACAGTCAGTAACACAGGGCGCTGGGGGGGAGAGGGGTTACTGAGTGACAGTGTGAGGGAGCTGGATTAACATCAGTAGGGATACAGTCAGTAACACAGGGTACTGGGAGGGAGAGGGGTTACTGAGTGACAGTGTGAGGGAGCTGGATTAACATCAGTAGGGATACAGTCAGTAACACAGGGCGCTGGGGGGGAGAGGGGTTACTGAGTGACAGTGTGAGGGAGCTGGATTAACATCAGTAGAGATACAGTCAGTAACACAGGGCGCTGGGGGGAGAGGGGTTACTGAGTGACAGTGTGAGGGAGCTGGATTAACATCAGTAGGGATACAGTCAGTAACACAGGGCACTGGGGGGGAGAGGGGTTACTGAGTGACAGTGTGAGGGAGCTGGATTAACATCAGTAGGGATACAGTCAGTAACACAGGGCGCTGGGAGGGAGAGGGGTTACTGAGTGACAGTGTGAGGGAGCTGGATTAACATCAGTAGGGATACAGTCAGTAACACAGGGCGCTGGGGGGGAGAGGGGTTACTGAGTGACAGTGTGAGGGAGCTGGATTAACATCAGTAGGGATACAGTCAGTAACACAGGGCGCTGGGAGGGAGAGGGGTGACTGAGTGACAGTGTGTGGGAGCTGGATTAACATCAGTAGGGATACAGTCAGTAACACAGGGCGCTGGGGGGAGAGGGGTTACTGAGTGACAGTGTGAGGGAGCTGGATTAACATCAGTAGGGATACAGTCAGTAACACAGGGCGCTGGGGGGAGAGGGGTTACTGAGTGACAGTGTGAGGGAGCTGGATTAACATCAGTAGGGATACAGTCAGTAACACAGGGCACTGGGGGGGAGAGGGGTTACTGAGTGACAGTGTGAGGGAGCTGGATTAACATCAGTAGGGATACAGTCAGTAACACAGGGCGCTGGGAGGGAGAGGGGTTACTGAGTGACAGTGTGAGGGAGCTGGATTAACATCAGTAGGGATACAGTCAGTAACACAGGGCGCTGGGGGGGAGAGGGGTTACTGAGTGACAGTGTGAGGGAGCTGGATTAACATCAGTAGGGATACAGTCAGTAACACAGGATGTTCAGTGACTATGCATCTGACCGTGCTCTATATATCTCTTATCAGAAAGTTCAAATGTCGAAAGCGATATGTTCTCCTTTCATGGACCACCTTCTCGCACACGCTCGATGCTTCGTCATGCCATTTCCCGGGA
>NW_028270179.1:42601142-42623622 GCF_037043375.1 Chiloscyllium plagiosum
TGGAGTGATGAGGGAGATAGAGAGCGAGAGATAGAGATGGAGTGATGGGGAGATAGAGAGATAGAGATGGAGTGATGGGCGAGATAGAGGGAGAGATAGAGATGGAATGATGGGGTGAGAGAGAAAGATAGCGATGGAGCAATGGGGGGAGATAGAGAGAGAGAGATAGAGATGGCATGATGGGGAGATAGAGAGAGAGAGAGAGAGATGGAGTGATAGGGGGAGATAGAGCGAGAGATAGAGACAGAGTCATGATTGAGACAGAGAGAGGGGGAGTGTGTGATAGAGGCAGAGAGAGAGGGAGTGTGTGATAGAGACAGTGAGTCAGAGGGAGTGTGTGACAGAGAGAGAGAGAGAGAGGGGAGTGTGTGACAGAGACAGAGAGAGAGAGGGGAGTGTGTGACAGAGACAGAGAGAGAGAGGGAGTGTGTGATAGAGACAGAGAGAGTGGGAGTGTGTGATAGAGACAGAGAGAGGGGGGAGTGTGTGATAGAGACAGAGAGAGGGGGAGTGTGTGATAGAGACAGAGAGAGAGGGGAGTGTGTGATAGAGACAGAGAGAGGGGGAGTGTGTGATAGAGACAGAGAGAGAGGGGAGTGTGTGATAGAGACAGTGAGTCAGAGGGAGTGTGTGATAGAGACAGAGAGAGGGAGTGTGTGATAGAGACAGAGAGAGAGGGAGTGTGTGATAGAGACAGAGAGTGGGGGAGTGTGTGATAGAGACAGAGAGAGGGGAGTGTGTGATAGAGACAGAGAGAGAGGGGAGTGTGTGATAGAGACAGAGAGAGAGGGAGTGTGTGATAGACGCAGAGAGAGAGGGAGTGTGTGATAGAGACAGAGAGAGAGGGAGTGTGTGATAGCGACAGAGAGAGAGGGGAGTGTGTGATTGAGACAGAGAGAGAGGGAGTGTGTGATAGAGACAGAGAGAGGGTGAGTGTGTGATAGAGACAGAGAGAGAGGGAGTGTGTGATAGCGACAGAGAGAGAGGGGAGTGTGTGATTGAGACAGAGAGAGAGGGAGTGTGTGATAGAGACAGAGTGAGAGAGGGAGTGTGTGATAGAGACAGAGAGAGGGGAGTGTGTGATAGAGACAGAGAGAGAGGGGAGTGTGTGATAGAGACAGAGAGAGAGGGAGTGTGTGATAGAGGCAGAGAGTGGGGGAGTGTGATAGAGACAGAGAGAGAGGGAGTGTGTGATAGCGACAGAGAGAGAGGGGAGTGTGTGATAGAGACAGAGAGAGGGGGGAGTGTGTGATTGAGACAGAGAGAGAGGGAGTGTGTGATAGAGACAGAGTGAGAGAGGGAGTGTGTGATAGAGACAGAGAGAGGGGGAGTGTGTGATAGAGACAGAGTGAGAGAGGGAGTGTGTGATATAGACAGAGAGAGGGGGTGTGTGTGATAGAGACAGAGAGAGAGGGAGTGTGTGATAGCGACAGAGAGGGGGGAGTGTGTGATAGAGACAGATTGAGAGAGGGAGTGTGTGATAGAGACAGAGAGAGGGGGAGTGTGTGATAGAGACAGAGAGAGAGGGAGTGTGTGATAGCGACAGAGAGGGGGGAGTGTGTGATAGAGACAGAGAGAGGGGGAGTGTGTGATTGAGACAGAGAGAGAGGGGGGAGTGTGTGATTCAGACAGAGAGAGGGGGAGTGTGTGATAGAGACAGAGAGAGAGGGGAGTGTGTGATAGAGACAGTGAGTCAGAGGGAGTGTGTGATAGAGACAGAGAGAGGGAGTGTGTGATAGAGACAGAGAGAGAGGGAGTGTGTGATAGAGACAGAGAGTGGGGGAGTGTGTGTGATAGAGACAGAGAGAGAGGGAGTGTGTGATAGCGACAGAGAGGGGGGAGTGTGTGATAGAGACAGAGAGAGGGGGAGTGTGTGATAGAGACAGAGAGAGGGGGAGTGTGTGATAGAGACAGAGAGAGGGGAGTGTGTGATAGAGACAGAGAGAGAGGGGAGTGTGTGATAGAGACAGAGAGAGAGGGAGTGTGTGATAGAGACAGAGAGTGGGGGAGTGTGTGATAGAGACAGAGAGAGAGGGAGTGTGCGATAGCGACAGAGAGAGAGGGAGTGTGTGATAGAGACAGAGAGAGGGGAGTGTGTGATACAGACAGAGAGACAGAGGGGGGAGTGTGTGATACAGACAGAGAGAGGGGGGAGTGTGTGATAGAGACAGAGAGAGGGGGAGTGTGTGATTGAGACAGAGAGAGAGGGAGTGTGTGATAGAGACAGAGTGAGAGAGGGAGTGTGTGATATAGACAGAGAGAGGGGGAGTGTGTGATAGAGACAGAGAGAGAGGGAGTGTGTGATAGCGACAGAGAGGGGGGAGTGTGTGATAGAGACAGAGAGAGAGGGAGTGTGTGATAGAGACAGAGAGAGAGGGAGTGTGTGATAGAGACAGAGTGAGAGAGGGAGTGTGTGATAGAGACAGAGAGAGGGGGAGTGTGTGATAGAGACAGAGAGAGAGGGAGTGTGTGATAGAGACAGAGAGAGAGGGAGTGTGTGATAGAGACAGAGTGAGAGAGGGAATGTGTGATAGAGACAGAGAGAGGGGGAGTGTGATAGAGACAGAGTGAGAGAGGGAGTGTGTGATAGAGACAGAGAGAGGGGGAGTGTGTGATAGAGACAGAGAGAGAGGGAGAGTGTGTGATAGAGACAGAGAGAGGGGGAGTGTGTGATAGAGACAGAGAGAGGGGGAGAGTGTGATAGAGACAGAGAGAGGGGTGGGGGTTGGGACAGAGGGAGTGTGTGATAGAGACAGAGAGAGGGGGAGTGTGTGATAGAGACAGAGAGAGGGGTGGGGGTTGGGACAGAGGGAGTGTGTGATAGAGACAGAGAGAGGGGTGGGGGTTGGGACAGAGGGAGTGTGTGATAGAGACAGAGGGAGGGGGAGTGTGTGATAGAGACAGAGAGACAGAGGGAGTGTGTGATAGAGACAGAGAGAGGGTGAGTGTGTGATAGAGACAGAGAGAGGGGTGGGGGTTGGGACAGAGGGAGTGTGTGATAGAGACAGAGAGAGGGGGGGTGTGTGATAGAGACAGAGAGAGGGGGATTGTGTGATAGAGACAGAGAGAGGGGTGGGCGTTGGGACAGAGGAGTGTGTGATAGAGACAGAGAGAGGGGTGTGTGATAGAGACAGAGAGAGGGGGAGTGTGCGATAGAGACAGAGAGAGTGGTGGGGGTTGGGACAGAGGGAGTGTGTGATAGAGACAGAGAGAGGGGGGTGTGAGGTAGAGACAGAGAGGGGGGGGAGTGTGTGATAGAGACAGAGAGAGGGGGAGTTTGTGATAGAGACAGAGAGAGGGGTGGGGGTTGGGACAGAGGGAGTGTGTGATAGAGACAGAGAGAGGGGGGGTGTGTGATAGAGACAGAGAGAGAGAGAGGGAGTGTGTGATAGAGACAGAGAGAGGGGGGAGTGTGTGATAGAGACAGAGAGAGGGGGAGTGTGTGATAGAGACAGAGAGAGGGGTGGGGGTTGGGACAGAGGGAGTGTGTGGTAGAGACAGAGAGGGGGTGGTGTGTGATAGAGACAGAGAGAGGGGGAGTGTGTGATAGAGACAGAGAGAGAGGGGAGTGTGTGATAGAGACAGAGAGAGGGGGAGTGTGTGATAGAGACAGAGAGAGGGGTGGGGGTTGGGACAGAGGGAGTGTGTGGTAGAGACAGAGAGAGGGGGAGTGTGTGATAGAGACAGAGAGAGGGGTGGGGGTTGGGACAGAGGGAGTGTGTGGTAGAGACAGAGAGAGGGGGAGTGTGTGATAGAGACAGAGAGAGGGGGAGTGTGTGACAGAGACAGGGAGAGGGGAGAGTGTGATAGAGACAGAGAGAGAGGGGGAGTGTGTGATAGAGACAGAGAGACAGAGGGAGTGTGCGATAGAGACAGGGAGAGGGGAGAGTGTGATAGAGACAGAGAGACAGAGGGAGTGTGCGATAGAGACAGGGAGAGGGGAGAGTGTGATAGAGACAGAGAGAGGGGGTGTGTGTGATAGACAGAGAGAGGGGGAGTGTGTGATAGAGACAGAGAGACAGAGGGAATGTGTGATAGAGACAGAGAGAGGGGGAGTGTGTGATAGAGATAGAGAGAGAGGGAGTGTGTGATAGAGACAGAGAGACAGAGGGAGTGTGCGATAGAGACAGAGAGACAGAGGGAGTGTGCGATAGAGACAGGGAGAGGGGAGAGTGTGATAGAGACAGAGAGAGAGGGGGGTGTGTGTGATAGAGACAGAGAGAGAGGGAGTGTGTGATAGAGACAGAGAGAGGGGGAGTGTGTGATAGAGACAGAGAGAGGGGGAGTGTGTGATAGAGACAGAGAGAGGGGGAGTGTGTGATAGAGACAGAGAGAGAGGGGGTGTGTGTGATAGAGACAGAGAGAGAGGGAGTGTGTGATAGAGACAGAGAGAGGGGGAGTGTGTGATAGAGACAGAGAGAGGGGGAGTGTGTGATAGAGACAGAGAGAGGGGAGTGTGTGATAGAGACAGAGAGAGAGGGAGTGTGTGATAGAGACAGAGAGAGGGGGAGTGTGTGATAGAGACAGAGAGAGAGGGGGTGTGTGTGATAGAGACAGAGAGAGAGGGAGTGTGTGATAGAGACAGAGAGAGGGGGAGTGTGTGATAGAGACAGAGAGAGGGGGAGTGTGTGATAGAGACAGAGAGAGAGGGAGTGTGTGATAGAGACAGAGAGAGGGGAGTGTGTGATAGAGACAGAGAGAGGGGGAGTGTGTGATAGAGACAGAGAGAGGGGAGTGTGTGATAGAGACAGAGAGAGGGGGAGTGTGTGATAGAGACAGGGAGAGGGGAGTGTGTGATAGAGACAGAGAGAGGGGGAGTGTGTGATAGAGACAGAGAGAGGGGGAGTGTGTGATAGAGACAGAGAGACAGAGGGAGGAATATCCTCTTTAACAGTGCCCTCCTTGAGGTGCCAACGCTTCCCGAGGGTCTTGCTCCTTCGGGTTGAGAGGTTCCCAGACTCTCCGTTTGCTGACCCGGGCACCTCGTGTTGGGAATCTCTCTAACACCACCACTGGCCTTCCTAAAGGACAGACCCCGGGACACATATCCAACATTGGGGACACAAAACATCCACAGACAATAACGCCTTCCTCACCACTCAACAGCTCCTGGTGATTCTCCTGGCCATCGGACTACTCTCCTCCCTTTACATGTTCCATGAGATATTCCATCTCCATCTCACACATGCCTACGCCCATCTTGGATATCCCAGTGCCCAGCACAGCATTGGGCAGAGATACTTGCAAGGTAAGGCCTCAGTGCAGTGAGAGAGAGAGGGGACTGAGAGACACCAGTCCAGTGTACAGATATCTCCCTGAGAGAGAGAGGGGACTGAGAGACACCAGTCAGTGTACAGATATCTCCCTGAGAGAGAGAGAGGGGACTGAGAGACACCAGTCAGTGTACAGATATCTCCCTGAGAGAGAGAGGGGACTGAGAGACACCAGTCAGTGTACAGATATCTCCCTGAGAGAGAGAGAGAGAGGGGGGACTGAGAGACACCAGTCAGTGTACAGATATCTCGCTGAGAGAGAGAGAGGGGACTGAGAGACACCAGTCAGTGTACAGATATCTCCCTGAGAGAGAGAGAGAGAGGGGGACTGAGAGACACCAGTCAGTGTACAGATATCTCGCTGAGAGAGAGAGGGGGACTGAGAGACACCAGTCAGTGTACAGATATCTCGCTGAGAGAGAGAGGGGGACTGAGATACACCAGTCAGTGTACAGATATCTCCCTGAGAGAGAGAGAAGACTGAGAGACACCAGACAGTGCACAGATATCTCCCTGAGAGAGAGAGGGGGACTGAGACACACTAGTCAGTGTACAGATATCTCCCTGAGAGAGAGAGGGGACTGAGAGACACCAGTCAGTGTACAGATATCTCCCTGAGAGAGAGAGGGGGGACTGAGAGACACCAGTCAGTGTACAGATATCTCCCTGAGAGAGAGGGGACAGAGAGACACCAGTCAGTGTACAGATATCTCCCTGAGAGAGAGAGGGGGGACTGAGAGACACCAGTCAGTGTACAGATATCTCCCTGAGAGAGAGGGGACAGAGAGACACCAGTCAGTGTACAGATATCTCCCTGAGAGAGAGAGAGGGGACTCAGAGACACCAGTCAGTGTACAGATATCTCCCTGAGAGAGAGGGGACTGAGAGACACCAGTCAGTGTACAGATATCGCCCTGAGATAGAGAGAGGGGACTGAGAGACACCAGTCAGTGTACAGATATCTCCCTGAGAGAGAGGGGACAGAGAGACACCAGTCAGTGTACAGATATCTCCCTGAGAGAGAGGGGACAGAGAGACACCAGTCAGTGTACAGATATCTCCTGAGAGAGAGAGAGGGGACTGAGAGACCCCAGTCAGTGTACAGATATCCTCCCTGAGAGAGAGAGGGGACTGAGAGACACCAGTCAGTGTACAGATATCTCCCTGAGAGAGAGAGGGGGGACTGCGAGACACCAGTCAGTGTACAGATATCTCCCTGAGAGAGAGGTACTTTGATAATCTGAGGGATGGAGTGACTGGCTGTGTGCCAATAATGTGGTCTGATTTCTGTCTCCAAATAAAACAGGTCATGGAGTGGAAAAGAATGTGCAGCAAGCGATGAAATGGTTCAGGTAGGACCCCTGGGACGCTCCAAAGAGTTAATGATCCTGCTTACTGATCCTGTCTGATGTCAATGTGAAAAATTCACAACTACTGAGATACACACAGGGGCATTCAGGAGACATTGGGAGAGAGGAGAGACCGAATTATCTCAGACACATCTCCATCCCACTAGATTGGAAACAAATTCAGTGCGAGGGAGATTGTACTAAAACTATTATGGAGGTGTGTGCTATGTGGGTGGGCACTGACGGAGGGTCAGCGCTGAGGGAGGGGCACTGTCGGAGGGTCAGCGCTGAGGGAGTGGGCACTGTCGGAGGGTCAGCGCTGAGGGTGTGGGCACTGTCGGAGGGTCAGTGCAGAGGGAGTGGGCACTGTCGGAGGGTCAGTGCAGAGGGAGTGGGCACTGTCGGAGGGTCAGCGCTGAGGGAGTGGGCACTGTGGGAGGGTCAGCGCTGAGGGAGGGGGCACTGTCGGAGGGTCAGCGCTGAGGGAGTGGGCACTGTCGGAGGGTCAGCGCTGAGGGAGTGGGCACTGTCGGAGGGTCAGCGCTGAGGGAGTGGGCACTGTCGGAGGGTCAGCACTGAGGGAGGGGGCACAGTCTGAGGGTCAGCGCTGAGGGAGTGGGCACTGTCAGAGGGTCAGCACTGAGGGAGGGGGCACAGACTGAGGGTCAGTGCTGAGGGAGTGGGCACTGTGGGAGGGTCAGCGCTGAGGGAGTGGGCACTGTCGGAGGGTCAGCGCTGAGGGAGGGGGCACAGTCTGAGGGTCAGCGCTGAGGGAGTGGGCACTGTCGGAGGGTCAGCGCCAAGGGAGGGGGCACAGTCTGAGGGTCAGTGCCGAGGGAGCTACACACTGTGGGAGGGTCAGTGCTGAGGGAGCCCCGCACTGTGGGAGGGTCAGCGCTGAGGGAGCCCCGCACTGTGGGAGGGTCAGTGCTGAGGGAGCCCCGCACTGTGGGAGGGTCAGCGCTGAGGGAGCCCCGCTCTGTGGGAGGGTCAGCGCCGAGGGAGCCCCGCACTGTGGGAGGGTCAGCGCTGAGGGAGCCCCGCACTGTGGGAGGGTCAGTGCCGAGGGAGCCCCGCACTGTGGGAGGGTCAGCGCTGAGTGAGCCCCGCACTGTGGGAGGGTCAGTGCTGAGGGAGCCCCGCACTGTGGGAGGGTCAGCGCTGAGGGAGCCCCGCACTGTGGGAGGGTCAGTGCTGAGGGAGCCCCGCACTGTGGGAGGGTCAGTGCTGAGGGAGCCCCGCACTGTGGGAGGGTCAGTGCTGAGGGAGCCCCGCACTGTGGGAGGGTCAGTGCTGAGGGAGCCCCGCACTGTGGGAGGGTCAGCACCGAGGGAGCCCCGCACTGTGGGAGGGTCAGTGCTGAGGGAGCCCCGCACTGTGGGAGAGTCAGTGCTGAGGGAGCCCCGCACTGTGGGAGAGTCAGTGCTGAGGGAGCCCCGCACTGTGGGAGGGTCAGTGCTGAGGGAGCCCCGCACTGTGGGAGAGTCAGTGCTGAGGGAGCCCCGCACTGTGGGAGGGTCAGTGCTGAGGGAGCCCCGCACTGTGGGAGGGTCAGCGCTGAGGGAGCCCCGCACTGTGGGAGGATCAGCGCTGAGGGAGTGACTTTGCCCCTGTTAAAGGAATGATGTTGGTTCCTTTAGGAAAGCTGCAGAGCAGGGTCACCCACATGCTGCGTATAACCTCGCCGTGGGCCACCTGAAGAAAATGACCGATGATGTTGAAGAGTGGTGAGTTGGAGACAGTGAGGATAGCAGATGCTGAATGGTCAGCGTCGAGAAAAGGCAGAGCAGGTCTGGCCCCATCAGAGGAGGAGGGGATTCAATGTTTCAGGTCAGGGGTCTTCATCAGGGGCTGGAGGGGGTTCCAGAGATGGGGACGGGGTTACAGAGATAGGGAGGGGGTGTAGGGGGTTACAGAGATAGGGAGGGGGGTGTAGGGAGGTTACAGAGATAGGGAGGGGGTGTGGGGGTTACAGAGATAGGGAGGGGGGTGTGGGGGGGTTACAGAGATAGGGAGGGGGTGTAGGGGGGTTACAGAGATAGGGAGGGGGTGTAGGGGGTTACAGAGATAGGGAAGGGGTGTAGGGGGTTACAGAGATAGGGAGGGGGTGTGGGGGTTACAGAGATAGGGAGGGGGTATAGGGGGTTACAGAGATAGGGAGGGGGTGTGGGGGTTACAGAGATAGGGAGGGGGGTGTGGGGGGGTTACAGAGATAGGGAGGGGGTTTAGGGGGTTACAGAGATAGGGAGGGGGGTGTAGGGGGTTACAGAGATAGGGAGGGGGTGTAGGGGGTTACAGAGATAGGGAGGGGGTGTGGTGGTTACAGAGATAGGGAGAGGGTGTAGGGGGTTACAGAGATAGGGAGGGGGGTGTAGGGAGGTTACAGAGATAGGGAGGGAGTGTAGGGGGTTATAGAGATAGGGAGGGGGGTGTAGGGAGGTTACAGAGATAGGGAGGGGGTGTAGGGGGTTACAGAGATAGGGAGGGGGTGTAGGGGATTACAGAGATAGGGAGGGGGCATCGGGGGGTTACAGAGATAGGGAGGGGGTGTAGGGGGGTTACAGAGATGGGGAAGGAGTGTAGGGGGGTTACAGAGATAGGGAGGGGTGTAGGGGGTTACAGAGATAGGGAGGGGGTGTAGGGGGTTACAGAGATAGGGAGGGGGTGTAGGGGGGTTACAGAGATAGGGAGGGGATGTAGGGGGGTTACAGAGATAGGGAGGGGGTGTAGGGGGTTACAGAGATAGGGAGGGGGTGTAGGGGGTTACAGAGATAGGGAGGGGGTGTAGGGGGGTTACAGAGATAGGGAGGGGGTGTAGGGGGTTACAGAGATAGGGAGGGGATGTAGGTGGGTTACAGAGATAGGGAGGGGGTGTAGGGGGGTTACAGAGACAGGGAGAGGGTGTAGGGGGTTACAGGGATAGGGAGGGGGTGTAGGGGGTTACAGAGATAGGGAGGGGGTGTAGGGGGTTACAGAGATAGGGAGGGGGGTGTAGGGGGGTTACAGAGACAGGGAGGGGGTGTTGGGTGGTTACAGAGATAGGGAGGGGGTGTAGGGGGTTACAGGGATAGGGAGGGGGTGTAGGGGGTTACAGGGATAGGGAGGGGGTGTAGGGGGGTCACAGAGATAGGGAGGGGGTGTAGGGGGTTACAGGGATAGGGAGGGGGTGTAGGGGGGTTACAGAGATAGGGAGGGGGTGTTGGGTGGTTACAGAGATAGGGAGGGGGTGTAGGGGGGTTACAGAGATAGGGAGGGGGTGTAGGGGGTTACAGGGATAGGGAGGGGGTGTAGGGGGGTTACAGAGACAGGGAGGGGGTGTTGGGTGGTTACAGAGATAGGGAGGGGGTGTAGGGGGCTTACAGAGATAGGGAGGGGGGTGTAGGGGGTTACAGGGATAGGGAGGGGGGTGTAGGGGGGTTACAGAGATAGGGAGGGGGTGTGGGGGGTTACAGGGACAGGGAGGGGGGTGTAGGGGGTTACAGAGATAGGGAGGGGGTGTAGGGGGGTTACAGAGATAGGGAGGGGGTGTGGGGGGTTACAGGGACAGGGAGGGGGGGTGTAGGGGGTTACAGAGATAGGGAGGGGGTGTAGGGGGGTTACAGAGATAGGGAGGGGGTGTAGGGGGGTTACAGAGATGGGGAGGGGGTGTGGGGGGTTACAGGGATAGGGAGGGGGTGTAGGGGGGTTACAGAGATGGGGAGGGGGTGTGGGGGGTTACAGGGACAGGGAGGGGGGTGTAGGGGGTTACAGAGATAGGGAGGGGGTGTAGGGGGGTTATAGAGATAGGGAGGGGGTGTGGGGGGTTACAGGGACAGGGAGGGGGGTGTAGGGGGTTACAGAGATAGGGAGGGGGTGTAGGGGGGTTACAGAGATAGGGAGGGGGTGTGGGGGTTACAGGGACAGGGAGGGGGGTGTAGGGGGTTACAGAGATAGGGAGGGGGTGTAGGGGGGTTATAGAGATAGGGAGGGGGTGTAGGGGGTTACAGAGATAGGGAGGGGGTGTAGGGGGGTTACAGGGATAGGGAGGGGTGTAGGGGGTTACAGAGATAGGGAGGGGGTGTAGGGGGTTACAGAGATAGGGAGGGGGTGTCGGGGGGTTACAGGGATAGGGAGGGGGTGTAGGGGGTTACAGAGATAGGGAGGGGGTGTAGGGGGGTTACAGAGATAGGGAGGGTGTGTGGGGGACAGAGGGGGTGATGGATAACCATCCTGATCTCCGGCCATACTGGCTCCCGGACTGGGGAGGGGAGCAGGATGGTTTCCGCGGGTCGGGATGGGCCTGGCAGTTGGGAGAGCTCCGGTAAACCTTCCCGTTCTTCCAGGGAGATGGAGCGGCTGCTGTCCCGTGCGGCCGCTCAGGGAATGTCCGCCGCCCGGGACCTCCTGGAACAGCTGAGGGGGGATTCCGAACGCCCCTGAGCCCCGGGCCTTTTCCCGACGGACCCTCCCGGGGGTCAGCCTGTCGCCCGCGTGCCCTCCCTGTGCGTTGCTGCTTCCCCCTTCGTGTCTCTCCAGCCTCCATCGGTGTCGTGCCTCACACCTTCACATTCCCCCCCCCCCCCACTCCCAGCACCCGGCCTTGCCTTTACTCCTCTCCGGATCTGCCCGAACCCTCATCTCCCCGTGACAAAACAGACCCTTCGGCCCCACCCCGTCCGTGCTGACCCAGGCATCCCTGACCTGACCCAGTCCCCCCGTTTGCCAGCACTAGGCCCCCTTATAACTCTCAATCCCCTTCCTGTTCCCCTCCCCATCCACCTTTTCAGTCTTCCCCTCCCCACCACTTCCTGTGGCACACACACGCACCGCCCTCTGGGGGGGAAATAGTTGCCCCTCAGCTCCCTTTGCCCTCTCACCCTAATCCTATGCCCTCTAGTCCTGGTCTCTCCCAAAGGACCCAAAGGAAACACATCTCCAAAGGACATGACTCACTATCACCACAATCTATACTTGGAGACAACGAGGGAGACACTGTGACTGGGACAACACACCCATCCTAGGGCAGGCTCGAGAATTCCTCAAGGCCTGGCATTTCAACAGGGACTCCATCAATAAACGCATGGACTTAGACCCCCATCTTAGACCCCCCCTTGCAGCGAAGAACTCAAAATGACATTTAGACACCTCGGCCGACAAATCCAGGCAGGACATACCAAAGGCATCCCTCTGGAAACTCTCACTGATGACCTTCCCTACTATGGTGGCGAAATGTCGGAAAATGAACCCTCCAGCTCAGCGAGCTAACCAACATACTTATAAGCCTCTGTAAGGTCACCCCCTCAGTCCCCCCCACCCCCAGGGGGAAAAGACCTTGTCTATTTACCCTACCCATGTCCCCCCCTCATGATGTTATAAACCTCTATAAGGTCACCCCCTCAGTCTCCCCCACCCCAGGGGGAAAAGACCTTGTCTATTTACCCTATCCATGTCCCCCTCATGATGTTATAAACCTCTATAAGGTCACCCCCTCAGTCTCCCCCACCCCAGGGGGAAAAGACCTTGTCTATTTACCCTATCCATGTCCCCCTCATGATGTTATAAACCTCTATAAGGTCACCCCCCTCAGTTCCCCACCCCAGGGGGAAAAGACCTTGTCTATTTACCCTATCCATGTCCCCCCTCATGATGTTATAAACCTCTATAAGGTCACCCCCTCAGTCTCTCCCACCCCAGGGGGAAAAGACCTTGTCTATTTACCCTATCCATGTCCCCCCCTCATGATGTTATAAACCTCTATAAGGTCACCCCCCTCAGTTCCCCCACCCCCCAGGGGGAAAAGACCTTGTCTATTTACCCTATCCATGTCCCCCCCTCATGATGTTATAAACCTCTATAAGGTCACCCCTCAGTCCCCCCACCCCAGGGGGAAAAGACCTTGTCTATTTACCCTATCCATGCCCCCCCTCATGATGTTATAAACCCCTATAAGGTCACTCCCTCAGTCTCCCCCACCCCAGGGGGAAAAGACCTTGTCTATTTACCCTATCCATGTCCCCCTCATGATGTTATAAACCTCTATAAGGTCACCCCCTCAGTCTCCCCCACTCCAGGGGGCAAAAAACCTTGTCTATTTACCCTATCCATGTCCCCCTCATGATGTTATAAACCTCTATAAGGTCACCCCCTCAGTCTCCCCCACCCCAGGGGGAAAAGACCTTGTCTATTTACCCTATCCATGTCCCCCCCCCTCATGATGTTATAAACCTCTATAAGGTCACCCCTCAGTCTCCCCCACCCCAGGGGGAAAATTCCTTGTCTATTTACCCTATCCATGTCCCCCCCCATTGATGTTATAAACCTCTATAAGGTCACCCCCTCAGTCTCCCCCCACCCCAGGGGGAAAAGACCTTGTCTATTTACCCTATCCATGCCCCCCTCATGATGTTATAAACCTCTATAAGGTCACCCCCTCAGTCTCCCCCACTCCAGGGGGCAAAAAACCTTGTCTATTTACCCTATCCATGTCCCCCCTCATGATGTTATAAACCTCTATAAGGTCACCCCCTCAGTCTCCCCCACCCCAGGGGGAAAAGACCTTGTCTATTTACCCTATCCATGTCCCCCCTCATGATGTTATAAACCTCTATAAGGTCACCCCCTCAGTCTCCCCCACCCCCAGGGGGAAAAGACCTTGTCTATTTACCCTATCCATGTCCCCCTCATGATGTTATAAACCTCTATAAGGTCACCCCCTCAGTCCCCCCCACCCCAGGGGGAAAAGACCTTGTCTATTTACCCTATCCATGTCCCCCCTCATGATGTTATAAACCTCTATAAGGTCACCCCCTCAGTCTCCCCCACCCCAGGGGAAAAGACTTGTCTATTTACCCTATCCATGTCCCCCTCATGATGTTATAAACCTCTATAAGGTCACCCCCTCAGTCCCCCCCACCCCAGGGGGAAAAGACCTTGTCTATTTACCCTATCCATGTCCCCCTCATGATGTTATAAACCTCTATAAGGTCACCCCCTCAGTCTCCCCCACCCCAGGGGGAAAATTCCTTGTCTATTTACCCTATCCATTTCCCCCCCCCTCATGATGTTATAAACCTCTATAAGGTCACCCCCTCAGTCTCCCCCACCCCAGGGGGAAAAGACCTTGTCTATTTACCCTATCCATGTCCCCCCCCCTCATGATGTTATAAACCTCTA
Organism: Chiloscyllium plagiosum; assembly: GCF_037043375.1. Taxonomy (NCBI): domain Eukaryota; kingdom Metazoa; phylum Chordata; class Chondrichthyes; order Orectolobiformes; family Hemiscylliidae; genus Chiloscyllium; species Chiloscyllium plagiosum. The sequence goes on from NW_028270179.1 coordinate 42,614,917, forward strand.
TAAGGTCACCCCCTCAGTCTCCCCCACCCCAGGGGGAAAAGACCTTGTCTATTTACCCTATCCATGTCCCCCCCCCCCTCATGATGTTATAAACCTCTATAAGGTCACCCCCTCAGTCTCCCCCACCCCAGGGGGGAAAGACCTTGTCTATTTGCCCTATCCATGTCCCCCCTCATGATTTTGTAAACCTCTATAAGGTCACCCCCTCAGTCTCCCGACGCTCCAGGGAAAACAGCCCCAGCCTGTTCAGCCTCTCCCTGTAGCTCTGACCCTCCAACCCTGGCCAACATCCTTGTAAATCTTTTCTGAACCCTTTCAAGTTTCCCAACATCTTTCCGATAGGAAGGAGACCAGAATTGCACGCAATATTCCAACAGTGGCCCTAACCAATGTCCTGTACAGCCGCAACATAACCTCCCAACCCCTGTACTCAATACTCTGACCCATAAAGGAAAGCTTCCCAAACGCTGCCTTCACTATCCTATCCACCTGGGACTCCACTCTCAAGGAGCTATGAACCTGCACTCCGAAGGTCTCTATGTCGTAGCCTCCCGTATCCGAGGAAGGGTGTGCTGGCATTGGAGGGGGGGTCCAGAGGAGATTTCCAGACAATAGCCCCTGGGGAAGAGGGGAATCGTCATCGGAGGAATGGTTGAGGACTCTGGGTGCGTACTCAACGAGAGTTTCAAAGAATGAAAGGGGCTCTGATCGAAACTTTGAGAATACTGAGGTAGAGTGGAGCGGGGAGAAGATGTTTCCACCAGCAGGACGAGATGGGCCAATGAGGGGCAGATGGCGTTTAATCTCCGTCAACGTGAGGCGCTGCATTTTGGAAAGGCAAATCTTTGCGGGACTTAGACACTTAATGGGAAGGTCCTGAGCAAAGAGACCTTGGAGTGCAGGTTCATAGCTCCTTGAGAGTGGAGCTGCAGATAGTTAGGGTAGTGAAGGCAGCGTTTGGGAAACTTTCCTTTATGGGTCAGAGTATTGAGTACAGGAGTTGGGAGGTCATGTTGCGGCTGTACAGGACATTGGTTAGGGCCACTGTTGGAATATTGTGTGCAACTCTGGTCTCCTCCCTATCGGAAAGATGTTGTGAAAGGGCTCAGAAAAGATTTACAAGGATGTTCCCAGGGTTGGAGGATCTGAGCTACAGGGAGAGGCTGAACAGGCTGGGGCTGTTTTCCCTGGAGCGTCAAAGGCTGAGGGGTGACGTTATAGAGGTTTACAAAATCATGAGGGGCATGGATAGGATAAATAGACAAAGTCTTTTCCCCCTGGGGTGGGGGAATCCAGAACTAGAGGGGCATAGGTTGAGGGTGAGAGAGGAAAGATATAAAAGAGACCTAAGGGGCAACTTTTTCACCCAGAGGGTGGTACGTGTATGGAATGAGCTGCCAGAGGATGTGGTGGAGGCTGGTACACGAATGGGAAGGCAGCAGGAAGAGGCCATTCTGCCCCTCCACCCTTTCAAGGAGCAATGAGAGGGATATGGGCCAAATGCTGACAAACGGGAGGAGATTAGATTAGGATATCTGATTGGTTGGACCAAAGGGTCTGTTGCCATTCTGTCCATCTCTATCGTTCGATGACTTGTCAGATTTCAAACACACACATCATCTACTGCATCCTCTGCACCCGATGTGGCCTCCTCTATATTGGGGAGACAGGCCGCCTACTTGCGGAGCGTTTCAGGGAACACCTCTGGGACACCCGGACCAACCAACCCAACCACCCCGTGGCTCAACACTTCAACTCCCCCTCCCACTCACCAAGGACATGCAGGTCCTTGGCCTCCTCCATCGCCAGACCATGGCAACACGACGTTTGGAGGAAGACCGCCTCATCTTCCGCCTAGGAACCCTCCAACCACAAGGGATGAACTCGGATTTCACCAGTTTCCTCATTTCCCCTCCCCTTGTCTCAGTCCCAACCCTCGGACTCAGCACCACCCTCTTGACCTGCAATCTTCTTCCTGACCTCTCCGCCCCCCACCCCCACTCAGGCCTATCACCCTCACCTTGACCTCCTTCCACCTATCGTATTCCAACGTCCCTCCCTCAAGTCCCTCCTCCCTACCTTTTACCTCAGCCCGCTTGGCACACCCTCCTCATTCCCCGAAGAAGGGCTCATGCCCGAAACGTCGATTCTCCTGCACCCTCGGACGCTGCCTGACCCCCTGCTGCGCTTTTCCAGCGACACATTTTTCAGCTCTGACCCCCCGGCATCTGCGGCCCTCGCTCTCTCCTAGAAACGACCGCAACAAGTCAAGCTGCCAGGAACGGAGGGTGCTGAGTCGATCCTGGTCGGCCGAGATGTTGCCACGGAGCGAGGAAGGGAGGCTGAGGGGGGGCTCCCCAACATCCTGATTAAAGTTAAAACAGAAACACCTATCCACGTTCCTTTTGCTTGCGTCTTACGGACTTATTGTTGCAAATGTGCAGTGTCCCAGCAAAAAATAAAGACGTTGAGCTCGGTGGATCTTTGACTTGCAGCTATCCGGCTGTAGGCGGATCATTATTACTCCCGATGCGTGAAAGGGTAACGCAGATCCCAGCTCGATCCCTGGAGGCAACTCCTGCGGTCTTCAATCTCCACATTCCCAACGATGACGATCAGAGACAGGGCCTAAAGCAACTTCTTCTATCTATTTTCCGGGCTGACTCCTCCAGCCCCTGATGGCTGCAGAAGGTGCAATTGGGAACCACAAACCTCCCGCCTCTCAGTGAGATCGCGAGATCTGTACGGAAGCCCGTAACCTGATCTCAAAATGGCCTCCGCTTTTCCACCACGTGGAATTCGCTTTGCGGCAGAGCACAAATTAGGGGGAGTTGAAGGGAACCTTGTTTATTTTGTAACTGGAGGGGGTTGGGATTTTCCCACGGGTCTCGCCAAAACTAAGGGCGGAGGGGCAGAACGGCCTCTTCCGGCTGCCTCAGTCCTACCAGCCCTCGATATCGGTGTGTTCCAATCGTGCTGTCTGTCATCCTTCACAATCTCCGTGGGAGACAGACAGAGAGAGGGAGGGAGGGAGAAAGAAAGAGAGAGACCGACCACGAGAAGAGTGAAAGAAGGATAACGCGAAAGAGAGAGGCAGACGGAGGTAGAGACAGAAAGAATGAGACAGACAGAGAGTGAAGGAGAGAGTGGACGACAGAGGTGAGAGAGGGAGACTGGGGATGAACAGAGTTCAACAGGGGCAAGGGGTCAGACGGCGAGGCAGAGAATACAGAAAGACTGGCAGATTGGAGGAGAAATAGGGACGGAAAGGAGAGTGGGGGAGAGGAAATGAGAGAGGGGAGAGACTGGTAAAGTAATGAGCAGAGTGAATGAGACAGGAGGGGAAAGGAGTGGGAGACAGAGGGGGGAATGGGGAAGGTCAGGAGGGAGTGGGACACGGGGGGGAATGGGGAAGGTGAGGGAGGGAGTGGGACACGGGGGGAATGGGGAAGGTGAGGGAGGGAGTGGGAGACAGAGGGGGGAATGGGGAAGGTGAGGGAGGGAGTGGGAGACAGAGGGGGGAATGGGGAAGGTGAGGGAGGGAGTGGGAGACAGAAGGAGGAATGGGGAAGGTGAGGGAGGGAGTGGGAGACAGAGGGGGGAATGGGGAAGGTGAGGGAGGGAGTGGGAGACAGAGGGGGGAATGGGGAAGGTGAGGGGAGGGAGTGGGAGACAGAGGGGGGAATGGGGAAGGTGAGGAAGGAGTGGGAGACAGAGGGGGGAATCGGGAAGGTGAGGGAGAGAGTGGGAGACAGAGGGGGGAACGGGGAAGGTGAGGGAGGGAGTGGGAGACAGAGGGAGGATGGGGAAGGTGAGGGAGGGAGTGGGAGACAGAGGGGGGAATGGGGAAGGTGAGGGAGGGAGTGGGAGACAGAGGGAGGAATGGGGAAGGTGAGGGAGGGAGTGGGAGACAGAGGGGGGAATGGGGAAGGTGAGGGAGGGAGTGGGAGACAGAGGGGGGAATGGGGAAGGTGAGGAAGGGAGTGGGGAGACAGAGGGGGGAATCGGAAGGTGAGGAGAGAGTGGGAGACAGAGGGGGAATGGGGAAGGTGAGGGAGGGTGTGGGAGACAGAGGGTGGAATGGGGAAGGTGAGGGAGGGAGTGGGAGACAGAGGGGGGAATGGGAAGGTGAGGGAGGGAGTGGGAGACAGAGGGAGGAATGGGGAAGGTGGAGGGAGGGAGTGGGAGACAGAGGGGGAATGGGGAAGGTGAGGGAGGGAGTGGGAGACAGAGGGGGGAATGGGGAAGGTGAGGGAGGGAGTGGGACACGGGGGAGGAATGGGGAAGGTGAGGGAGGGAGTGGGAGACAGAGGGGGGAATGGGGAAGGTGAGGGAGGGAGTGGGAGACAGAGGGGGCAATGGGAAGGTGAGGGAGGGAGTGGGAGACAGAGGGGGGAATGGGGAAGGTGAGGGAGGGAGTGGGACACGGGGGGAATGGGGAAGGTGTGGGAGGGAGTGGGAGACAGAGGGGGTAATGGGGAAGGTGAGGGAGGGAGTGGGAGACAGAGGGGGGAATGGGGAAGGTGAGGGAGGGAGTGGGAGACAGAGGGGGAATGGGGAAGGTGAGGGAGGGAGTGGGAGACAGAGGGGGCAATGGGAAGGTGAGGGAGGGAGGTGGGAGACAGAGAGGGGAATGGGGAAGGTGAGGGAGGGAGTGGGAGACAGAGGGAGGAATGGGGAAGGTGAGGGAGGGAGTGGGAGACAGAGGGGGGAATGGGGAAGGTGAGGGAGGAGTGGGAGACAGAGGGAGGAATGGGGAAGGTGAGGGAGGGAGTGGGAGACAGAGGGGGGAATGGGGAAGGTGAGGGAGGGAGTGGGAGACAGAGGGGGGGAAGGGGAAGGGAGGGAGGGAGTGGGAGACAGAGGGGGGAATGGGGAAGGTGAGGGAGGGAGTGGGAGACAGAGGGGGGAATGGGGAAGGTGAGGGAGGGAGTGGGAGACGGGGGGGAATGGGGAAGGTGTGGGAGGGAGTGGGAGACAGAGGGGGTAATGGGGAAGGTGAGGGAGGGAGTGGGAGACAGAGGGGGGAATGGGGAAGGTGAGGGAGGGAGTGGGAGACAGAGGGGGAATGGGGAAGGTGAGTGAGGGAGTGGGAGACAGAGGGGGCAATGGGGAAGGGTGAGGGAGGGAGTGGGAGACAGAGAGGGGAATGGGGAAAGGTGAGGGAGGGAGTGGGAGACAGAGGGAGGAATGGGGAAGGTGAGGGAGGGAGTGGGAGACAGAGGGGGAATGGGGAAGGTGAGGGAGGGAGTGGGAGACAGAGGGAGGATGGGGAAGGTGAGGGAGGGAGTGGGAGACAGAGGGGGGAATGGGGAAGGTGAGGGAGGGGAGTGGGAGACAGAGGGGGGAATGGGGAAGGTGAGGGAGGGAGTGGGAGACAGAGGGGGAATGGGGAAGGTGAGGGAGGGAGTGGGAGACAGAGGGGGGAATGGGGAAGGTGACGGAGGGAGTGGGACACGGGGGAGGAATGGGGAAGGTGAGGGAGGGAGTGGAGACAGAGGGGGGAATGGGGAAGGTTGAGGGAGGGAGTGGGAGACAGAGGGGGGAATGGGGAAGGTGACGGAGGGAGTGGGACACGGGGGAGGAATGGGGAAGGTGAGGGAGGGAGTGGGAGACAGAGGGGGGGATGGGGAAGGTGAGGGAGGAGTGGGAGACAGAGGGGGGGATGGGGAAGGTGAGGGAGGGAGTGGGAGACAGAGGGGGGAAGGGGGAAGGTGAGGGAGGGAGTGGGAGACAGAGGGAGGAATGGGGAAGGTGAGGGAGGGAGTGGGAGACAGAGGGGGGAATGGGGAAGGTGAGCGAGGGAGTGGGAGACAGAGGGGGGAAGGGGGAAGGTGAGGGAGGGAGTGGGAGACAGAGGGGGGAATGGGGAAGGTGAGGGAGGAGTGGGAGACAGAGGGGGAATGGGGAAGGTGAGGGAGGGTGTGGGAGACAGAGGGGGGAATGGGGAAGGTGAGGGAGGGAGTGGGACACGGGAGAATGGGGAAGGTGAGGGAGGGAGTGGGAGACAGAGGGGGGAAGGGGGAAGGTGAGGGAGGGAGTGGGAGACAGAGGGAGGAATGGGGAAGGGTGAGGAGGGAGTGGGAGACAGAGGGGGGAATGGGGAAGGTGAGGGAGGGAGTGGGACACGGGGGGGAAAGGGGAAGGTGAGGGAGGGAGTGGGAGACAGAGGGGGGAAGGGGAGAGGGAGGGGGGACACGGGGGGGAATGGGAAGGTGAGGGAGGGAGTGGGAACAGAGGGGGGAATGGGGAAGGTGAGGGAGGGAGTGGGAGACAGAGGGGGGAATGGGGAAGGTGAGGGAGGGGAGTGGGAGACAGAGGGAGGAATGGGGAAGGTGAGGGAGGGAGTGGGAGACAGAGGGGGAATGGGGAAGGTGAGGGAGGGAGTGGGACACGGGGGGGGGAATGGGAAGGTGAGGGAGGGAGTGGGAGACTGGAGGGGGAATGGGGAAGGTGAGGGAGGGAGAGGGAGACAGAGGGGGGAATGGGGAAGGTGAGGGAGGGAGTGGGAGACAGGGGGGAATGAGGAAGGTGTAGGAGGGGGGGGAGTGGGAGACAGGGGGGAATGGGGAAGGTGAGGGAGGGAGTGGGAGACAGAGGGGGAATGGGAAGGTGAGGGAGGGAGTGGGAGACAGAGAGGGGAATGGGGAAGGTGAGGGAGGGAGTGGGAGACAGAGGGAGGAATGGGAAGGTGAGGGAGGGAGTGGGAGACAGAGGGAGGGAATGGGAAGGTGAGGGAGGGAGTGGGAGACAGAGGGGGGAATGGGGAAGGTGAGGGAGGGAGTGGGAGACAGAGGGGGGAATGGGGAAGTGAGGGAGGGAGTGGAGACAGAGGGGGAATGGGGAAGGTGAGGGAGGGAGTGGGAGACAAGGGAGGAAGGGGAAGGTGAGGGAGGGGAGTGGGAGACAGGGGGGAATGGGGAAGGTGAGGAGGAGTGGGAGACAGAGGGGGAAGGGGAAGGTGAGGGAGGGAGTGGGAGACTGAGGGGGGAATGGGGAAGGTGAGGGAGGGAGGGGGAGACAGAGGGGGGAATGGGGAAGGGAGGGAGGAGTGGGAGACAGAAGGGGGGATGGGGAGGTGAGGGAGGGAGTGGGAGACAGAGGGGGGAATGGGGAAGGTGAGGGAGGGAGTGGGAGACAGAGGGGAATGGGAAGGTGGAGGGAGGGAGTGGGAGGACAGAGGGGGGAATGGGGAAGGTGAGGAGGAGGAGTGGACAGAGGGGGAGATGGGGAAGGTGAGGGAGGGAGTGGGAGACAGAGGGGGAATTGGGGAAGGTGAGGGAGGGAGTGGGAGACAGAGGGGGAATGGGGAAGGTGAGGGAGGGAGTGGGAGACAGAGGGGAATGGGGAAGGTGAGGGAGGGAGTGGGAGACAGAGGGGGGAATGGGGAAGGTGAGGGAGGGAGGAGGAGACAGAGGGGGGAAGGGGGAAGGTGAGGGAGGGAGTGGGAGACAGAGGAGGGGAATGGGGAAGGTGAGGGAGGGAGTGGGAGACAGAGGGGGGAATGGGGGAAGGTGAGGGAGGGAGTGGAGACAGAGGGGGGGAATGGGGAAGGTGAGGGAGGGAGTGGGACACGGGGGGAATGGGGAAGGTGAGGGAGGGAGGTGGGAGACAGAGGGGAATGGGGAAGGTGAGGGAGGGGAGTGGGAGACAGAGGGAGGGATGGGGAAGGTGAGGGAGGGAGTGGGAGACAGAGGGGGAAGGGGAAGGTGAGGGAGGGAGTGGGAGCACGGGGGGGAATGGGGAAGGTGAGGGAGGGAGTGGGAGACAGAGGGGGGAATGGGAAGGTGAGGAGGGAGTGGGACACGGGGGGGAATGGGGAAGGTGAGGGAGGGAGTGGGAGACAGAGGGGGAATGGGAAGGTGAGGGAGGAGGAGGAGCAGAGGGGGAATGGGAAGGTGAGGGAGGAGTGGGAGCAGAGGGGGATGGGAAGGAGAGGAGAGAGTGGGGAGACAGAGGGGGGAATGGGGAAGGGTGAGGAGGGAGTGGGGGAGACAGAGGGGAAGGTGAAGGTGAGGGAGGGAGTGGAGACAGAGGGGAGGAAGGGAAGGTGAGGGAGGGAACAGAGGGGGAATGGGAAGGTGAGGGAGGGAGTGGGAGACAGAGGGGAATGAGGAAGGTGAGGGGGTGGAGGGAGGGGGAGACAGAGAGGGGAGATGGGGAAGTGAGGGAGGGAGTGGGAGACAGAGGGAGGGAATGGGTGAAGGGAGGGGAGAAGAGGGAGACAGAGGGGGGAATGGGGAAGGTGAGGGAGGGAGTGGGAGACAGAGGGGAAGGGGAAGGTGAGGGAGGGATGGAGACAGAGGGGGAATGGGGAAGGTGAGGGGGAGTGGAGACAGAGGGGGAATGGGGAAGGTGAGGGAGGTGGGAGACAGAGGGGGGAATGGGGAGGTGAGGGAGGGAGTGGGAGCCAGGGGGAATGGGGAAGGTGAGGGAGGGAGTGGAGCTCAGAGGGGGAATGGGGAAGGTGAGGGAGGGAGTGGGAGACAGAGGGGGGAATGGGGGAGTGAGGGAGGGAGTGGGAGACAAAAAGATGTGGAAGGTGAGGGAGGGAGTGGGAGAAGAGGAGGGAAGGGGAAGGTGAGGGAGGGAGTGGGAGACAGAGGGGTGAATGGGGACTGGTGAGGGAGGGAGTGGAGACAGAGGGAATGGGGAAGGTGAGGGAGGAGTGGGAGACAGAGGGGAATGGGGAAGGTGAGGGAGGAG